>NC_089862.1:26952844-27252844 GCF_036373705.1 Amia ocellicauda | reverse complement strand
ATTAACATGTACAAGGACCCCTAAATTAACCCAAAGCAAGTGTATCTTTAAAAAACAAGCAAAGGCAATCTGGGAAATACTCAAGTAAATTGACCATATTGGAAAGAAAATCAGACTTCTAGTTAGATAACTTAGTTTCTATTATTTAAATTAATGTTCCAAATTATTAGAGATGAGAAAATATTTTATCTCCCGTACCATATATTTATATTTGAAAGTGAATTATGCAGAGTGACAAGCAATAGCAAAATCTTTATCAATCTATCCATTTAATTTAAATTGCTTTGTGTATCACACAGACATGTTTGTCACAAGGACTACTGAGTGTTTACACATGATGAAATTTTATCAAAATTGTAAAGGAAACATCCAAAGCATGCAGAAGTAATCTTTCCTGTCTACTGTCTGATGTCTCATTTGGGACATGTGTGCTGTTATGCAGATGTTTTGGAGCACACAATTATATAGTCACTGAATTCATTCTCAACTTCAAAGTGGGATCATGTAGTTTTCATTGTTATGTAATGCAGATGTACTCTTTAATAGCTATATTTTCTAACCTAGATTGTACTGATAAATTAAATACATTGTTTGTATTACTTTGGATTAATACTTGAAACCATGATTTAAATATTTGTATTTAATTATTACATTTACTGCTATATGTTTACACAGTGTTTTCAACAAGTTCCACATATTGATTTAACAAAGATGGTAAATATTTGAGTGGGTATACTTTTAGCTGACAGGAAAAACAATATACATGTCTGTTGATATAAATTCCATTATTGTTTAATGTTTTCCTCTTTCCAAATTACTTGACAGCAGGCATGTCTGATTCCCTGTATTGTTTTCACCAGTTGCCAAATAATACATACATTAATATTTCAGTCTCTTATGGTAGAACATATTTTCAAATATATTCAAAAAGTCTTGTACAGAAATACAGCAGATTAAAACTCACACAATTGCCTGGACATATGGTGTAATTAATTCTGAATACATTTCAGAAATTTAGCATTCAATATCTACTTGAAATTCTGTGACTGAATTGCAGCTGTGTCAAAACATATTGTCTCATTAATCCCAAAGAGAATTTTCACATACTTTCTTTGTTCTGCACAGCCTTGTCCTGCGAACAATACATTTAGGGGGATTTTCCTTTTGGTTGCTGTGCTTCTGTCATTGTGAAAATTGCAATGCAAAGAAAATGCCGTTTTTGATTAGTTGTTGTTGTTTTTGTATTTCTTCTCAAATCAATCTGACAGGGTATATTACTTCTTCACAACAGAAATTTGTAATCTTAAAAGCAAACTTTGGCACTCCTGCTTTTCTTCTGCACGTAAGCCAAAAAATAAATGTACTTCAAAAATGGCTTGATTAATTCAGTCTATTATAATGCCACAGTCTTTGTTGACTTATTGGTACCAGATTCAGGCTCCAGGCATTTCACTGGATCTGGCATTGGATTTCTTGTACCAGTTGGTTTCCAATGGGGGGACTGACATCCATCCAAAGCTTGCAGATAGCTTGGGATGGAAAGTCTAATAACCTCAGCTGTGCTAGACATTATTGGAGACGTTTCACATATATTGCTCAATATGTCTGTTATGAAAAAAATATTATTGCATGGAGCCAATAGCAACTGCAGAAATAAGGACAAACATTAAGAAATAATGATAAACAATAATAATCTAACTTCCAAATAAAAGTTCAGTTAAAATTGATTTGAAAAATGTATAAGAATTTACCTGAAAGTAAAGCATGTCTTAACAACACTAGGGGCTGGATTAAATCAAAACTTTGACCCACCCGCTAATAGACAACTGTACTCAGTTGCGGCTTCATTTTGAGTGAGATGACACTTTCTTCTAATCATAAATATAACTGCTATAATGTACAGGTTTGTAGTTTGCTATTAGCGGGTGGGTCAAAGTTTTGATTTAATCCAGCCCTAGATTTCACTTTGTTTTGGCATCCTTGCACATTTAGCAGAGAATTGTGATAGATAACTTTTTAGCTGTTTCATATAATTACTGTTTTAACACTTAGCCCTGCTGCATACATATTGCCCATTGTTACAGCATTTTAATGTTGCACCTTTTTCTATTGTCAATGCACGTAATGTTTCTTGTACTGCATACATGCTTCACTATCGGGTTATGTCTTCAGTATCCTGCATTTTGTTCTGACAACTCTGCTTCTCTACTTTATTTTTTCACTATTTTGCAATGTTACCTGTGAGTTTATAATGACATTAAACTGTATAATTCAATATCTGCTGCAAAATAAGTAAAACAAATAAGTATTCCAAATATAAGGTAAGTGTATCATCTCATGCAAACCTGCCACCAAGTATTCCCTTCCTCATTTGTAATCTGCTGTTTAGTCATGATTTGCTGATTTTATCTGGGCACTAGTCTCAAATAAGAGGCAAGTCACTTAGAACAGAAAAAGTCAAGCAGGCAAAGAATTATTATGCATATTTAATACATTTCATTGCCAGTCCGCCTCCACATTCGGGTTATTGTGTTTTACAATATAAAACAGGAACAAGTACAGAAATATTAGACAGAAATGTAAACACTGTACCCATAAAGCATGATGCAGTGGTCAAATCATTCAATTTCCTACCATATTATGTAGTAATGTAAAATTATGTTCCTTTTTTTCTTAAAAGTGAGAATTGGTAATAGAAACAGAGTTAACAGACTGATAGAACAGCATAAGGCCCTGGGGCACAGTGTATAATGGCTGAAGTGAGCTCTGAGAAATGCACTACTTAGCTTGTTGGAAATCACTAGAAAATACCACACAATCCTTTGATAAGGTTAGAATGCTTCTTTGGTTTTGAGAATATATGAAACGACATTAAAAGGCATTTCAATCTGGCAGAACTGAAGTCTCCAGTGGTGGTCCACACTTCACCCTCATATTGCATGATTTGTCTAGTGGGCAGTGTTTACTGGACAAAGAGGTCAGAAATACTTCATACATGCCATTGCTTATAGCTCCCAAATCGTAACCCATTACAGAATGAATGGAGTTTGTGGATCAGACGTGGGGGGACATTTTGTGTATGTATGTAAGCTTACAGAATGCATAAATGTGTCAGTTTGTCTACAAAGGTGCTTATAACCTAACTTTCTCGCCAAAATCACAAAGCACTGGTTGATTTTTGTTTTGTTCAGTGAATTCCATAATGCACACTTAATTCCACTAATATACATGTTAAGATTTGGGTGTCATAATTAATGTTGAGCATGCAGTAACATCTGTATACAGCCAATTCAGTATTAAGCTGCTGGAAAGTGATTGTCTGTACTATCTAACTCCAGGAGAACAGAACTAACACTGATGCTCGCAGTAGTATAAGACAAGCACCTAGGGCTGATATATGCCACATCAATCCCTGAAGAGCAATAGCTGAGTGACGTTACACTGAGATGGCTTAATTTGAACGAGGGATAAAATAAAGCAATTTCGTGGAACTCGCCAATACTTAAGTTCCCTGGTTGGAAAGAGAATCTAGCTTGATGAGATGTGTGGAAGATATTTATCGGTCTTCAGTCTCCTTCCCTCAGTTAAAGGAGATGGAATAACTAGGCTCTTTCTTCATCTGTCCTTATATACAGATTCCCTCTCTCCCTTACCAAACTTTCTTTTCATTGGTTTTAATATTCATAAAAGGAAGCCCACCGAAACCCCACAGAAACAGGCATATTTCTATATTAAAATTCCCATCATTGGTGTTATTAGTGCAAAGCAAATTTGTCAGCTGCAGTACAAATACCTTGACCCTCCCCATTTAAATAATAAATAGCAGCTCTGAAAACGAGGACTCCAAGAAGGACTACTGTCACCGTGTCCAGAATACCACAGAACATCTTATGTTCTGCATTACCATATGATGCAAATATTCACTCATGCACTACAATCGCTCTTTGGATTTGAGTTAAATATAACCTGAACAGACCCCCCCCACCCCCCATTTGGAAATTATATACAGGATTCTAAATTCATAATGGCAAGATCTTCTATTTGAGAACCAAGGATTTCATGCTTTAATGCTCTAGAGTAAACATTATGTCTGGGTGATTGATGGGCACAAAGTATGCAGCTCTGTTTTTCCTCTCCACATGGGACATCCGTTTTATTGTGCAAGGTCTTAGGATACCTGTAGCATAGTCTGAGATCTACGATAAGGACAGACATACTTCTGTATTGTCCATATTGTGATAAAGTCAAATTAAACTGGGCGCACCTATGAAGACAAGAATATGATTTTAATTAAAATTTTGGGGAGGGGATTACTTCGATCCTTTTGTAAAATGTTGTACATGACCCTCATTTTGTTTCTTGCATTCCACCAAAATAAGAGTTATTTAAAGTGTCATATTATCTGCACAGAAAAGCATGTCCTGCTATTATTGAGATCAGCACTCAGTTTAGTCAAAAACACCATATCCTACAACAGACAATAAAGTGCGAGTTAAAGTTGGTGTTCTTTGTTGTTGTTAAACAGTTGGGGTCTGAGTCATGTGGGACGCAGCCCGGTGACCTCCCTATTGGAAAACTAACTTTACAAAGCAATCAATGTACCACTTCAGCAAGGTAAGTCACGAGGGACACGTCTTCTGTTTTCTTTCATACATAAACCAATGTTTTATTTCGCTGACCAGGCGGTCCAAATCCAGCTGCCTTTGACCTTGGATCTCTAATATTCTTGTCACAAGGTAATAATTATGCTGGTAGGTGCACTTCAACACGCAGACTGAACACTGAACAGGATTTTTTTTGGGTTCTTTTCTTTTCCTCAATCAAAATATACTGACACATATACTTGTTTCCTTCCTTACTTCATTATATTCCTAATATATTACTTATTTACTCCCTTACATTATTGAATCATGTATATTTACTTTTCATAAGTAAATATAATAATTAGTAAATACATTTGAATGTATATCTCAACATTTTTGGAATACCCATGGCATTTTCAACAAATTGCCATTTACAGGTATTCAGTTGTGCATAGTATGAATATATATGTACACACACGCACAAACACACACACACACACACACACACACACACACACACACACCTTTTAATGGTATTGTCTGTTAGTAGCCAGTATCCACTGTTGGTGGTCAACAGTTGCCATTTACCGACTGAGTAACGACTCACTAAATTATGTTTTATGATGGATATAAATACATTTTATTTTTCTAAATGAAATTGTGAAGCTATAGTAAATTATTTTACCTGACTAATATACATGGTACATTACTGATATCAGCTATTGCTCAGCACAGATTTATTTGACATTTATTTGCAAGAATTCCTTGGGTATCCTATTCTGCTCCTGAAGAACAGTCTCTTGTTGGTGAAGATTCTCAATTAATGAATATGTATAACCTGAATAATTGTATAATCACATGCTTAAATTGATGTCAGATGTGTCCAATCACTTGTTTTTCACAAATGACCAAATCTCAAAAAGTTAACAAATTTCAAAATGTACATATTAATTAAATGAACAATTTTGCTTTAATAATTATTCTCTTGTATATCTTTCTCCAACAGGAATGAATATGATTTTATATTATTATAAGCAATGAAAATGCGAACATATAACATATGTCATATAAAAAATAAATATATGTCAAATCAACTCATCAATCCTGAAGAACAGAAGGCATCAATATCTAGCGCATACATGTGATTTATAAATAGTTTCCAGTTCTACCAGTTTCTGTGCGGATTCAATCAATTTCGGATGGCATTACACTTCGTCCTACTAAAAATGCTTCTAACATTGTTCAAATATTGATTTTATTTTCTGTGTACTTTTCTATTATGAAAATAGGCAGACCCTGTAATGAAAGTTGAGAAAGGAATTAAACAACTCATCCAGCTGCAATACAATATAGTATGCAACCACGTGATGAAATATTTATTCAATGTGCTTTTTTGCTGTGCAGACTAGGCTGGTCCTTAAATAAATAATATATACATTGTGTATCGGTATAAATGTAAAAGGCAGCACTTAACACAGGGGTTGCATTACTAGAGGGATAACAAATAAAAAGCAAGGAATATGGCAAGCCGTTGTGACATTTAATCCATAATTGCTGATATCAAGAATACATTTGCCAATATCAAAAATACAATTTCTGATATCAAGAATGATCTGGTATTTTTGATATCAGCAAGTGTATTCTTGATATCAACAACTGTATTTTTGATATCAGCAATTATGGATTAAATGTCACAACAGTTTGCCATAAAGGAGAGTGGATAGTGAAACACACTTTTCTATCATGGCTTCCCAGAAATTATTGTCTGATAACATGAATTTCATGCTACAATAAAAACACACATCAACATATAATTAATCTCAATAACAATGTTTTTATTAATCAAATTTTTATATATAGAGAGCACACCTTATAATCTGTGAAACGTTATGTGGTTAGCTTAACAGCTGTAAACTGTTACAGATGTAATTCACAACATATTATCAAAACATGATCATTACTATTATAAAAACTAATACATAATTAACTTGCTGTTAAATTAAATTATATGAATTATTTAAAAGTCGTTTCCAATGTTAAGAGAAACTTTACCCATGAGTTTAACCTTGAGACTACTAGATTTACCAAAATTGGATGGTTTTATGTTTAAAATACTTTTCTAATGGTTTAATAAATATATTTAAAAGTTATCCTGGGTTCAGAGACAGCATTGACCAAGCCTAATTTTCATGTTGCACGAAACATGCGTGTTGTGTAATACATTCCTCAAGATTATTAAATTCCTCAATATGTATTGCAACATTTGAACCAAGGATCATCCCCAGTCACACGGACTGCTGCTTCACACAAAAGATTGTATCATCAACATCTAACATGGCAGTGGGAAATTAACAAGGCTGTCTAGTCATTTGAAATACTGCATATGAAGAATTTGTGTTTGAAGTGTATTCAGTACACGTTTACAGTTTGTTTGACATAACTGATTTCAATCCTGCATTTAAACATGATACATATAGGCACTTTTAGTAAAAGTACAATGCATAAGTTAGGCTTGTAACATGCAGATGATGACCTTCAAGCCAACAATTCTGTACATAGCCATATTTATAATAATGTATTTGTGAGTCACTTAAAGTATTAGGCTACACTTTAATTGCTTTGATGGTGTATTTGCTTAAAACTATACAACTGACAACTGAAAGCAATACTGGAAATGGAGTTTAAAAAGTGAGAAATTGTATTTTGCAATATTCAGTAACTACATCATTTAAATAATGTGCTGGGTAGCATCATATAGGAGATACTAAAGATAATTCAACCAATACAAATTGTGTTGATCCTTCTATAATACACTAGCCTCTCTGTCCTCCTTATGAAATTGCTAATTAAGTATTAATGTTTACATGCAAGGTTACTAGTTTAGTTATTATTATTGTTATTATCATCATCACTGTCATCATAAGCATTATAGAGGATTTTGTGTAAATCAATAGTATCATGCTTCTTTGTGCTCTGAAGGAATGGGCTTAGATATTGTAAGAAGCACATTATTTTCCTTGTGTATTGCTTCATATCACTAAGTCGTAAAACACTCACATCACATTGTTTCTCAGTTTTGTATGGTGTGGTTTTTATTGGTAGGAATATGATTGAAAATTCAGGAGATACACATTGAAAAGCAAGAAGCATCTCACTTTTTCATTTTCAAGTTTGATAGATGGGGGAAGGCAAACATGAAGTGAAGAAATTTTATGAAAATGTAAATGCACTGATGCGACATCGAGGGTAAGGAATTGCACAACAAAAAGCACAATGGTGAGAATATCCAAAAATGTTGGCACCCAGATTTGCATGTTGGGAATTTCAATATACAGGAGAGGTTAAAAGCAATCATAAACACTGTATATAATTACACTGCAAGCTTTAAGAAAAAAAAAAGCAATGTTACATAATGTCATATATACACTCACCTAAAGGATTATTAGGAACACCATACTAATACTGTGTTTGACCCCCTTTCGCCTTCAGAACTGCCTTAATTCTACGTGGCATTGATTCAACAAGGTGCTGAAAGCATTCTTTAGAAATGTTGGCCCATATTGATAGGATAGCATCTTGCAGTTGATGGAGATTTGTGGGATGCACATCCAGGGCACGAAGCTCCCGTTCCACCACATCCCAAAGATGCTCTATTGGATTGAGATCTGGTGACTGTGGGGGCCAGTTTAGTACAGTGAACTCATTGTCATGTTCAAGAAACCAATTTGAAATGATTCGACCTTTGTGACATGGTGCATTATCCTGCTGGAAGTAGCCATCAGAGGATGGGTACATGGTGGTCATAAAGGGATGGACATGGTCAGAAACAATGCTCAGGTAGGCCGTGGCATTTAAACGATGCCCAATTGGCACTAAGGGGCCTAAAGTGTGCCAAGAAAACATCCCCCACACCATTACACCACCACCACCAGCCTGCACAGTGGTAACAAGGCATGATGGATCCATGTTCTCATTCTGTTTACGCCAAATTCTGACTCTACCATCTGAATGTCTCAACAGAAATCGAGACTCATCAGACCAGGCAACATTTTTCCAGTCTTCAACCGTCCAATTTTGGTGAGCTTGTGCAAATTGTAGCCTCTTTTTCCTATTTGTAGTGGAGATGAGTGGTACCCGGTGGGGTCTTCTGCTGTTGTAGCCCATCCGCCTCAAGGTTGTACGTGTTGTGGCTTCACAAATGCTTTGCTGCATACCTCGGTTGTAACGAGTGGTTATTTCAGTCAAAGTTGCTCTTCTATCAGCTTGAATCAGTCGGCCCATTCTCCTCTGACCTCTAGCATCAACAAGGCATTTTCGCCCACAGGACTGCCGCATACTGGATGTTTTTCCCTTTTCACACCATTCTTTGTAAACCCTAGAAATGGTTGTGCGTGAAAATCCCAGTAACTGAGCAGATTGTGAAATACTCAGACCGGCCCGTCTGGCACCAACAACCATGCCACGCTCAAAATTGCTTAAATCACCTTTCTTTCCCATTCAGACATTCAGTTTGGAGTTCAGGAGATTGTCTTGACCAGGACCACACCCCTAAATGCATTGAAGCAACTGCCATGTGATTGGTTGGTTAGATAATTGCATTAATGAGAAATTGAACAAGTGTTCCTAATAATCCTTTAGGTGAGTGTATGTATACCACTTCAAATCCCTCTGGAATTAAACCAGATTAAGAGACTTCAGTTTAATGTAGCCTATGTATATAAATTGTACATTATAAGTACTATGTGGTATACATATAGATAGCTACCAAATATGTTGTAGATTATCCAATTTAAAATAGTCCCACCAATACATCTTTCAAAATCTCTGCACAGACATTTAGCACCCTGCCCTGAATGGATCTAAATCATATGCATTGTATGTCTTTCGAAACAAAGTAAGTGCATGTCTTCGTGACAAAGAAAGTTTTAGTTCTTGTAAAGTGAATCATCTGTGTGGCAGGTTAAAATAATTTCTGGATTACTAGTGCCTGTCAGTTAAAGGTACAAAATGTTCTTACTCACATTGAGTTCTGTGATTTTAATTCCCTGCTGTTTTGTGGGTTTCTTTGCTCCACAAATAATCTCTTACGACATTAGAATGTGATATAAAGGTAATCATTAAGATGTGTGCCTTATGCATTGTCCCACAGAAATTGCTAAACATTAAATGTGAAGAGGTCAAAAACAAAGAATGCCTTCGGTTAGGATTATACTATTTTCATAACAGCTGCAACTTTATTATGCAAATGACTATGAAGCAACACATTTTGTTTCATGCAAACCAAGTATGTGCAATGTAAAATAAAACAGCTTTTTTAACGGCTTATTGATCGATAATATTGCAGCTGACTGCAGTCCAACAATAACACGTGCGCTGTTTTAGAAATCAAAATGTAGCCCTGCATATTCTGTTGAGACAGACTATAATAATAATAATAATAATAATAATAATAATAATATAGTATACATCCTTTATTTTGGAGTTAAGAAAAGAAGAAGGAAAGCAAGAAAAAAAGTATTTCTAGAGGACAGAATTTAAGACACACACACTTTAAGCACTTAAGCACATTCTTTACATCTGTGTAAACTGAAATTATTTGACATACCTTGTAATTAATATGGTTAACCTGTCCTCTTCTTGTTAACACATGTGGTTTCTTAATTAAAGACAACTGTAGTTTGAAACTCTGGAGTACAGATTGAAAAACAACTGTGACTCTCCCTTTTCATAATTTAAAACATAAGAATGATTAAAATTTTGATAAGCTTCTGACATATATATATATGTGTGTGTGTGTGTGTGTGTGTGTGTGTGTTTGTGTGTGTGGGTATGTGTGTCAAATTGTATTTTATTTCAGCACAGGGGAAACGATATATATAACTCCATTCCCCAAACAGCAAGAAAAGCTAAAACAATGACCAATAGTGGAGACATTTACATTTACGTTTACATGGGTTTAATGTAAGTCGTAGCGCAGGAACACAGGCTGCACAGCCTTCTTGGAACTTGATACTAATCAGCAGGACTTGTTTTTATTGAAGGAGTTCTTATAAATAGAATATCCTTCATGGAATACTACATTCCCACGGGGCATCTTCTTTCAAGTTGTTTTCAGAAAATACTCTCTGATTCCCACAGCCAGGTCCCATATGTGAGCAAGGAGCGGCAAAACCCATCACCTTGAGGACAGCCTAAACAATAGCTGTGCAATAATAATTGCAGTAATTCAAAATGTATCATAAAGATTAACAATCACAAAGACTAGGCTAAATGCTTTTAAAATTCAAATATATATTAAAATAAATATTAGAACACGTACACAAAAAGATGTAATTAAAGAGATCTTTATCACTTATAATTATATCTTTATGCAAGTCCATATCTTAGGTTCACCTGGAAATTGTATAAAAAAAATATTTCAATAAAAATGAATTAACCTTCCTAAAAGTACATTAATCTAACTCCACCAAAATATGATGCCATTAATTGATTTAATCAATGGCATTGATTTCAGCACCTGTTTTTCATTTTTTAATTCTCTTTTCCTCCATTCAGTGAAGTAGAGTGATGTTTTGCTTTAACTATGTCTCTTGTTTTTGCAGCAACAAATCAATTCCTAATTTTCACCTCACAACATAGGCACTACAGAACATTGTGACAATGTCTCACATTCTTCTACTCACGTATAAGCAGAAAAATGTGAGAAATTGTCACATATTCTCAATTTTTTTAATTCAGAAATTTAAATATGTTTGAATTTGATTTAAAATTGAATATGTCCGCTACACATATCAAACGGTCTTTCGAGGCATCTGTGTCATAGCATCTTACAAAATAAATCTCTTTCCTGTTACCCATGATATGGAGAGATTTGATGTGAAATTTAAATTGGCAGAAAACTGTTTGATGGTTAGGAAAAAGACAACATTGGACTTTCAGGTCAGTCTGTCTGCTCTCTTTTCTACTTGTCCTTGTTCTGACTCAGACACTTGTTTGAATCGGTACCATTTTTGTCTGCATCTGCTGACTGTGGTCTATTCCATTAAACAAAACATTGATTTTTCTTGCAACTTTCCAATTTAATACACATTTCCCTCTGAACAATAACTATTTATCCACTTAGTAAGTATTGTATTATATTAAAACCCTTATATATTATATTGGAGGAATAACAGATACATGGCAGTAACTGGTGTAAAATGCCAGCTAAACAAATCCACCTTCCATCAATTTGCAATAAATATCTGCATAAATCAATGCCTTGAATTCTTAGTATGTAGGTCTATTTGTCTATCTATCTACCTATCTATCTATCTATCTGTATATCTTTACAAAACAGTGTTATACATTTTAGCAAAGGCTGTTTTAAGAAAAACTGATGACGGTCTTGCATAAATTATGCATAGTAGTGTCCTTGCGCCAAGCAACACATCCACTGAATTACAATTAAGAGAGGGGCCCGGAGACATGAGTTAGTGGGCTATGTACAGAATGCCAACATCCCTTCTTTGTGACTCGGCACTGTGCTTTTTACATTCAGCTCGAGATTCTGCAACACAACCCAGCATGTATGGCTTTTGTCACTTTATCATGGAAAGACAAATATTATTGTAAATCACAGCTCCAATATCTGAATATATTTGTTGGTTGGAAGTTATAAGAAGGATTGTTTCCCCTCGCTTTGTAACCTATCCACAGTTATTTTTGGGGTGGAAAGATATGTTAAAAGGAACAAGCCACCTTCAGCATATATACATATGAGAGGTTATATGCTCCATCTGAGGTCAGCTCCATCTGATTTCCACAAAATACACATTTTCAATTTAATATCCTTTTTTATTGGTGGAGCTATTTATTCTCCAAAATTATAATGGACAGTTCTTTATTAAAAGCTCTGTTTATGCAGCCATTTCCCTACAATTCAGATGCACGCTGCTCTATTATTCACCTATTCTTGTATCACACACATCTGCTCCTTATGGAATCTGCTTGAAGGTGTCACATGCTCAGAGTTTTCCCTTGTGTCGGCAGATGGTGCTGCACAATTAGTCCTTCTGAATTTCTCAATCTATCTCTTGTAACAGCAGAATATGCTGGAGGAGTGAGATACCACCCAGTCACACAAGCAATGGCCTTGGATATGCAAGCTTGAAATATTAGTACATTACATGAAGGTAAAAATAATTAGCAACAGCTTGTGCGAGAGCTATTAAAGGAGAAAAGGTGGACTTCAATAAAAAACAGAAAACTTTGATGTTTCTGTGTCACTTGTTATATAGGTAAACTAATACTGCATATCACATATAATGCAGCCATTCCTATCATTAGTATCACTTAAACAGTGTTAATGAACATCAACAAATTAGAATCATCTCTTAAATTATATAAGCAGACGTCAGCGGGTTTAGACCTATGACTACTTATAGTAGCTAAAATATAGCTAAAATATAGTATATAAGAAGAGGAAATGAACTATTCAAAAATAACCTTCTGGGAATATCTTATCAGAGGTGAGTCTGGGAGTAACTGGTAAGCAGAAGCTCTATAGAAAACAAGAGTGAAGGTCAAGGTTACTGTTATCTGAAATAGTGCGGGACAACTACTCTGTGATTTTAATTAAAATACATACATAGTTTACAATTATATGTTGGGCCTTAACCTAAACACTTTTGTACTGATTAATTAAGAAATGTTATTTAGCCGCCCACATTATTTAGCCCCTTATTTTTTTATTCAGGTAAAACTGGACTATGGCGTACTGATGGATTTTATTTGAACAAATAGGGAATTCTAAAGTAAATTTGCAAGTGGGATGGAAAACAAATGACAAAATAACACCATACAGTTATACAGCTTTCCAGGCATACATCTGGTCCCATAGATAGGTCTGTGTACACCATTGATTTGCTCGGAAAGGTATGGGCTTACTTTCTTTTGAGAAAGCAAAGTATTGAAAGAGATAAGCTTCTGAGAAATGTGTTTGTCTTTTCAGACTCACATCACATCATCCACCCACTCCAGAATCCAACTGTACATGTTAGTTGATTAATTTGGTAATTCAGAAAGAAGTACAACAGGAAGATCTAATAAAGTACAGTGTATACTTTTGGGGTGGGTGTGGTGTTTTGTAATGCCTTTCAGTCATACATAACATCATACATCACAAACTGGATGAAAATGGTGTTGGATACTATGAATATTGTTTAATAAAATAATAAACATTGCTTAACTAATAATATTTTGCCCTATGTTATTCTTTCCTATGCTAGGACGATTCAAATGTTTTTTTTTTTTCCTGAAACAAAATTAAATCCAGTTTCTCATTACTGAAACTGTAATCAGTATAAAATACTTCAGAGAATGTAACATTTTACTACCCAACACATATATGCATATTTATAGGTGTATATCTTTATATAGGAAATACATTGTAGGTATGTCAGTTTAATTACATCACTATCAAATCACTAAACCTTGATAATTAATGGTTACTTTCTGTACACATTCTTTACCATCTTCTTTGTCATCTGGCTGATTAAAAAAAATATATAACCCACTTATAGTAATACAAATCCATGGCAATAGAGGAATTTGGTAGAAGAAGAATTAATCAAATTCTTGTGAAATTAAGAAGAGCTTTATGCTCTAAAAACCGTATTCATGGCAGCAAAGCATTTGCATCCAGATTGCTTTAAAATTAAGTTATTGATGTGAAGGGTTGTCAAAACAGATAAAATGATGGAGATAAAAGGTATGAGGTAGAAAATAATTCTATGTTCATATATATATATATATATATACAGACAGGTGACAAATTAAAGGAAAAACCAACATAAAAGGTCTCAGTAAGGTGTTGGGCCACCACAAGCTGCCAAAACAGCTTCAATGCTCTTGGCACAGATTCTACGAGTCTGTTAACTCTACTAGAGGGATGAACACCATTCTTCTAAAAGATATTCCCTCGTTTGGTGTTTTGATGATGGTGGTGGAGAGCGCTGTCTAATTCTGGGGTCACACTACACGATTTTAAGCCCGATTTGGCCCTCATGACAAATTGACCCTGATCGTCACGACAAGCAGCCTGGTCGGGGGCCCGTCCCCACTACCAATGGTTGTGTAGTGAGAGACGGGCTGCAATGCCATCACTTGCCCCCCGATCCGACTGTAAGCTTGTCAGAGCCCCTGTCAGAGTCATGTTTAATATTTATGACTCGATCAGCACCGATCGTGGAGGGTGACGTAATCAGCAGCCAATGAGAGCTGAGCTGACTGAAGAAGAAAAAGGAAACAGGAAGAATAAACATGACAGGAGAATAAGATAAGTATTTATTAAAATACTTCAACTACCAATGGTTGTTTCGGGGCAGGTTATTTTAAAATACTATAATATAGCGAAAATAATACTTTCAAATACAAATACCAATTAGTATCTGTAATTGGCCCAGGTCTGTGCAAAATATCGACCCCTACAATGCGCTGATCATACTGTGGGATGGATATAGCCTGTGTGTTGCTCACCTCCAGCTCTCACACAGAGTAGACAGGCTATTGCCCTAATTTTGATTTCCCCTATGCTCCCTCTCCCTTACCTCTTAACTTTGACATAACATATTGTCTGCACTTATCAGCTTTTACAATCTAGAATATAAGACATCATACATTGTTTACTTTATATCTTGTATACACTTGTATAAATTCTGAATTTGTAAAATATGCCTTGAACTACACTGTATTATTGCACTTTGTATTGCTCTTATATTTTGTAAGTCACCCTGGATAAGGGTGTCTGCAAATAAATTAATAATAATAGCACATCGGTCCAAAATCTCCCATAGGTGTTCAATTGGGTTGAGATCTGGTGACTGCGAAGGCCATATGATTCACATCATTTTCATACTCATCAAACCATTCAGTTAGCCCTCGTGCCCTGTGGATGGGGGCATTGTCATCCTGGAAGAGACCACTCCCATCAGGATAGAAATGTTTCACCATAGGATAAAGGTGACCCTTCCCTCAAAGGGGACAAGTGGACCCAAACCATGTCAGGAAAATGCCCCCCACAGTATAACGGACCCTCTGGACATAACGGACCCTCCGGACTGCTCAAGCAGTCAGGCCTGTACCGTTCTCTTGGTGTATGCCACACATGCACTCACCCATTTATCGAGAATATGGTGATTATATTATTTCCGCATCTCTGTAGACCAGTGCCTATGGTGCTCCAATAATTACCCCTCTTTCAAAGTCACTTAGATCCTTTCCTCTTGCCATCTTGATCCAAAATCGAGGTCAACTGGGCCTGCTCAGCATTTTTATAGATGCCACAGAGCATGATAGGATGTTCATTGCTTAATTGCATCATACAGTACATCACTTTGTTGGCATCTGCATTCGTTATGTTCCTCCACTCATGTATTCAGGTTTTTCCTTTAATTTGTCTGTGTATGATTGATTTGATATGATTCATATGATTGAGAAGAGGCTTTAACCTTCCACTGTGTCTGTTAATGTATGTTAAACATTTGTAGGAACACATAGGGACACAAAATAATTTTAGCAACCCAGATACTTGCCCTGTCTAGATTAAAGGGGATGCTAGTGCCATGCTTCACAAAACAGACAGAATCATGGGTCAGCCCTACAAGATTTTAGTTCATCCAGAATTTCATAATCAGGAAAGATACTGAAGACAAGTATTACATGTGTTTGCAAACGTTAAAATACTGTATAATATATACTGTATAGTTTTTTGGTTTGCATGCTTATTAATGACAAATCAATAAAGGTTCTAATACATTTTCATACTACTATACATCTTTCAGTAAAGGGCTAAGGTGACATGGCAGTAGTGTTCATATATGAAATGCCTGCAGCAATATCACCTTGAAACTTGACCTTGTCAGACCTCACAAGGTAAGCATGGCTGACTGAAGGCTGAAGGTGTTTCTGGAAATGCAGTTGATGAACCTGTTTTACGCACGTTGGGAATAAGGTCAACTTGGCTATAGGGATTACTATACTGTATGAGGTACCCATCTTATTCATGATTATTTACCTTCATCATTGTATGCTTTGAATGTAAAAACAAATAAAAAAAATTAAAAAATCGAAATATGTTGCTTTCTTAGGATGGGGTTACTATTGATTTAAAGCTGAATCCAATGCAGGCAGATACATTCTGTCCCCCTACTGTGATTAATTATTTTATGCTTTCTAAATCATTTGCACTGTTTAATCTTCTTGTTGTGAAGCCGTTTTATTATGTGTTGTTCACTGCCTCTGATTCTTGCTGTTCCCGCACTTATATTGTAGATACCGTAAAGATCATTACTGTAAACTTAATTAAATCAATTAGCATATAACTTGCAAACATAAAATAGTCAAGCTGGAACTTGCCTAGAAACAGCTGTTATTAAACAAATGCTTTAAAACATGCAGTGTAGTGCTAAAGGTTCAGCATGCTGACACTATTACCTTATAAAGAATGCATACTTAATTTTTAGATATACTGCAGTGATAAATATCAATAGGTCAATATTGATCATTCTCTGATCATTATTTCAGAGGTTAATTGACTATTCCTCCCTCGGTAGTATTCCATTAAAAAGAGAATTACTGTCAGTTGATCCTATTTGGTTAAGTGAAAAGGACATAAATGTGCTGCTGTTAAAAATAAGTTAATAAATAAACATACATTTGAGGTATTAATCTACATGCAGTCACAATACAACCAAGTATGCACACTGAAATATGCCCAAGTGACAGGGTTATAGTAGAAGCAAGTAAATTACTGTTTGCATAAATACTGAATGACAGTGAACTATCATGCAATTTACACAAAATATTGTCCATTTACAAATATCAACTGCTACAAAGGTTCTAGTTTCTCTCTAAATAAACAACATATTTCTTTGAAAGACAAAGTGTAAAGTTAGGCTACTCTACAAGCTGTCAATACAGCCATTCTTCATCTAGGTACTGCAGTCAATATATTGATTAAGCAATATATCACTTCAACTCTACAAGACATTATTTCTAATTAAAAAGTAAGCCATAAATTCCAAGTTTTATTGCTTGCTGGTGCTGTAAATAAATCTGAAGGAGGACTGAAACAGATTGCAGTTTTCTTAGGTGACATTTTCATATACCGTTAACCCCCTAATAACAGGCCACGCTGATTGATTCTGATACAATGTACACTTTTCTTATTTATGTACAGTGCATTTCACCATATGGTTTCTAAATAGGGGTTCTAACAATGACTGTTTGATCTGGCAAATCAATTACCTTTTCATCTAATCATGGTTTGAAATCTAAGCAATAGCAATTAGCTCTTACATCAGTTAACAGTTAACCACTATTTGACAACCTCAGAACAAGGAATAAATGGAAGTATAATAAAGCAGTTTAAATTGGGAAAAATGTATGCCATGCCAAAAATAATTATTCTTTACCCCAAAAAGGACTGTGGTTGTGCAGGAATTAACTAAAATATACAGTTTTTGTAGCCTGAGCAGAACAAACATAAGAATATACAACCATGTCATTGGGATAAACAAATAAATACATACTAGTTATGTGACCTTGTTAGTTTATTTTGCATTCTTATAAATATTTACAGTTATATCCGTTCAACAATAGCAATCATACAGGTGGTTTCCCCTATCATTTTATACAGTTCATATATTGGTCACTTAACATTGCACTGCAGTGAACATCTTCATCAAGAGACTTGTTGCTTTTGGTAAGGGCAATCATTAGCATTGAAGTTCTTTGATCATAGCACTTTGTCAGTGGTTAATGTTACATCAGCCTCAGGCATTTAGATAACCCTACACTTAATGGACTAACTCTTAAGAGGTACTGTAATCCTCCAGGAAAAAGTGTTTAAAAGTATTGCTGCTAGGTAAGGATATCATGATTTGAGCAAAAGAGGAATCGGAGTCTTAATTTAAAGTCAGAGGCCTCAGTAATCCCTACACAATGCTTCTGGCTCTATAACCATTGTTCAGCTGGCTGTACTTGTTTTTAACTATTTCTAAAAGATGACTGTCATAAGCTGCTTTGTCTGATTTCTGTATCAATACACTTCCGTCCCAATTACAATTTTTGAGTCGTACATTTTTGTTGTTGTAATAAATAATTGATTTAATCCCAAATTGAAAATCAGCAAGAAAGTAGAAACAACACAATATAATTCCTAAATCAGTCATCTTAGTTGGAAAGTTAAATCGAAAATACCTATAAGAACTTTGAACTGTTGCACCATGTGGCCACCAGAGGGTAATTCACAGGGGGGTAGCGATTTTTAAGGAAAGTTGAAGTTTACATTTGCAGGCCAAACAAGGCTGATTTTCCAGTATGGCAAAATTGGTCATTACACTTAAGTAACAGGTACTTCTAATGACACATTTGCTATCAAAGGCACGACTCCAACACCATCAATACACGGAACAGTGTTTTCTCTGTAAGAGTGAGAATCACAAGGAAAGATGATACCCCACACTCCCAGCACTAATGGGGTTAAACGTATCACTTGCACAAGCAGCTCCAAGTTTAAGACAAATATCACTGGAGATTTTTCCTAACAAGTCAACTGCAAGAAAGGATATTGCATTGTGGAAAATGTAATCCATACCTCTATATGCAAGATAACCCTGTATGCAATGGCAGTGTTGTAAATCATATTTAAGATAGTTAAGAAAACAATCAATCACAGATCAGCATTTGCTAAATATAATCTCAAAAATAGGAATACGCTAAAGTATAATGAATGGGTGGATCAGAGCTAACAATACTTCTGGATAGGGTAAGAAAATGTTGTTATTATTGGCTAATACATTACTAAAAGGAAAATGTCTTCTTGCAAAGAAACAGAGAAAATAAGTACCATAGCTGCTACATCTAAGGAGGTAGACATACAAGACAAAGGTAGGCCGTTAATAAATATAAAAGCCATGTAGAACACTTTAAAAAAGGAAAAATACATAAATAATGAAGGTTTTGCTCATAGTGTGCCTCTGTAACAAGTTTATATATACTTTGATAATTTAGCAGTGCAATATCAACAACAAACAACTGTTTTACTAAGCATTCTTCTCTTAGGACCAATCTACTAATAATCCAGTATTACCTACCAATTTACATATATTGACCTGTAAGTTTAAGGTTTACAAATAGATATTATTACTTTCCTACACTAACCTGCATTCTGCCTTTCCACACCCTGACATCAAATGTTGTATTAAGGATATTATAGAGAGAGGTACTAACATCTTAACAGTGGATGAGATCATACTTTATATCCCCAAAGGTAAGAAATTAAGTAAATATAAGATTTATTTGAAGAAATTAAACTTTGTAACAATAAGATTGTGTAACTGAAGGATTGCTGATGTCACATTTACAAAAACAAACAAACCAATTATTTGATTAATTAAAGCTATTTGGGGGTAAAATTTGTATTTTATAATAAAGTTAATAAAAAAAAATATATATATATATACACACATATATACACATAAGGTTTTCCAGTCCATGCTATATGGCCCTCCTGACTTTCTACTTCCAAACCATCAATACTCCCAATATGTGCCCAATATTTCTGAAAGCACATATCGATGGGTGGGTGGAGAGGTTAACCAGGTACCATTTCAGGGGTTCCTCGGCCACCAGACATGGCGCCTCCTAACTATTTCTCACTGCCAGTACCTGAAGTAACATGTTTACTCCTGCAAACTTGTCCATTACATGAGATCAGGCAATCAATTTCCAATTAAATTGCTTTGATTGCTTCTTGGTTGCTATGAAACCCTATATTGTAAGGGGAAAGCTAACACATATTACATTTAATTCAACAATAATAAGTCCAAACTTGCTTTTACTTTAACAGGGCTGGATTCTAGTTTCAAGCCTAAAGACAGGAGATACAACATGGTGTGCCTGCCCTGTGTCCTGTGCTACCATAAGGAAAAAAAAAGAAGAAAAAAAAAAATTATATATATATATATATATATATATATATATATATATATATATATATATATATATATATCCATCATCTTAGTAGAGGTGCTATGAGAAAACAATCAAACATTCAAATAATTTGTATAGACAACACATTCAAAAAATGAAATAAATAAAAAGGAAATATAAATACAGACCACTCAACGCCTTACATTCCAGACATATTCATTCAATGATAACAAAAGGTGACATTCTGCAAAGAATTCTGGGGAATGTGTTGTAAAAATCAGACCTCACACAATTCGACAGGCAAATAGCCTCGAGTCAGTCTCCAATCATGTCTTATTTTTTTAGGTTAAAGTTAATTTAAAGTGACCACTTATTAGTCAAAGAAGGTACAACGGATTTAGGTCTTAATTTAATGCCAGCACATATTAAGATGTTTATAATGAGAATGGTGCACAGATAAAAATTAATTTGACACCTTTCAACATTAATAGACTTTTTGATTGTGAAGAACACTTCTTAATAGCTTTTGACTTCAAAAATTAAAGCTACAATGCATTTAAAATTATTTAAAAGTTAGTCATTGTGTGATTATATATATTTTTTCTAAAATTATATATTTAGTTTTGCATACATTTTATTTCAATAACAAAGCAACGAATTTGAACATTTCATTGCAATACATACATTACATATATGACAGCTGGATTTATTTCTTATTACTAGGAAATAACTAAAATATACTTTAAAAAGCCAAGCCATCCCAATATAATGCTTCAGCTGTTTAGAAAACATGAGAGAAATGTTACTTTTCATTGTTAAGATCCTGATGAGTTTTTAGTTAAAGTAAATTACAAAAGAATGTTCATACTCACTTTCATGTCAGCGTATGTACGTGAAGGACGTGCAGATTGTGAGCCTGTGACCTGTGAGGTCGCTTTCTCTTAATTATGATGGAATATATGCAAAATATGGTCTATATATCTTGAGGCATTTGCTGTCATCTACAAGTGATGTTGGACAGACAGCAGCCTTTATAATAACCATCCATGCAAGTACCAATCTTGAAAGTGCAGGACATTTAAATTTATACTTCTAAAGGTTTTCAGGGTGAGAATAATGACATGAGAAATTTTGGACACATTACACATATACCTGGAGCATCACTTGGTGATTGCTATATGTTTTCATGGTACTTCCACATTAATGCTATAAAGGTTATTTTGTTACTTTATTATTATGTTTTCCTTATTAGTCTTTTTTTTTTACTTTAAATCTATATTTTTTCCAATAAATATAAAAATGATTTGTATTCATTAGGTATGCACTGTGTATTAACCTGTGTCCTTTGCTAAAATATTAGAAGAAGTGTCTGTAAGACAAAAGTAGAAAGATCTATAGTTTGTGATATTTGTGCTGTTGTGAAATTATTGTAGTTACTTTTGAAACTCAGTCTTAAGGGTTAATAGAGGGTTAATGCTGTATATGAAAAGAAGGAATGACTGTGAAATAGGGATTACATTAATTGATTCAGGATGGCAGAGAGAAAGTCTACTTGAAGGTGCACAAAATGGCCGCCAACTGCTGCTTTCCATGATTACTTTGAAAATAATTTGCATTATGAGACTAAATCAAAACAATGTAAGTGCACATGGGTGTGGAAGAAAAATGCTCCTGTACTTTATTGAAAGTAAACTGAAATGCTTACCAGCTATTAATATTTCAAAAAGTGAATTTCTTATCTGGCACAGATTAGCTCAAAAGCAACATGAAAAATAGCAAAACATGCAATGTGACAGTAGTAAGTAACATATATCACACCTAAGTAGTATATGCAGTGTTTTAACAATTTTCCTGTCTTGTTTGAGGTGCAAATGAAACAAGCAGAGCTTCGTAACATATTCTCACAATCCCAGTAATAAACATCTATTCACTCCTTCTGTTAACTTTAAATAGAGCTAAACATCAGCTTGCTGATCTGATCAATACCATTTCTAAAAGTACTGAATCAATAGGGAAAGTTATTTTGATTACATGATAATGATAGTATATCTTAATTTCATATGCCGCTTTATAATACATATTAGGTTCATAATTTTAAAATACTTCGTAACAAAGTGTTTTGCAACATGTGTACAGATTAAAAATAAGTGTTTCATTTGTCAATGTTTACAGCCACAGTAACTCTTTAACTGCATAAGTTGGATCAATTCTTGCTAGATCCAGTAACCTTGATTTCTCTCCAATGAAAAGCCACATTGAATTCCATTTTGTTGTCATCCCTGAACAAAGTCTGAGGGTTCTACAGTCCTTGTTTTTAGCAAAAATGCTCTTCACTGAAAAAAATCTACTCTCTAAGGAAATAGACAGTCAAAGGCAAAGGGAGAAAATCAGAAGTCTGTGCTTGGGACACAAAATTCATCAAGGTCTGTGCAATAAAATCAATGGGGAAAAGGAAGGTCTTTTAAAAAAAAAAATAACTGGCTTTTAGTAAAGGTTTTTTTTAATGCAAATGTGTGTACTTTGTTATTTTTTTATCACCACACACAGCCTTTACTTGAATATTTATATTGTGAAAACCTTTACAATGGTGATATACACTCACCTAAAGGATTATTAGGAACGCCATACTAATACTGTGTTTGACCCCCTTTCGCCTTCAGAACTGCCTTAATTCTACGTGGCATTGATTCAACAAGGTGCTGAAAACATTCTTTAGAAATGTTGGCCCATATTGATAGGATAGCATCTTGCAGTTGATGGAGATTTGTGGGATGCACATCCAGGGCACGAAGCTCCCGTTCCACCACATCCCAAAGATGCTCTATTGGGTTGAGATCTGGTGACTGTGGGGGCCAGTTTAGTACAGTGAACTCATTGTCATGTTCAAGAAACCAATTTGAAATGATTCAACCTTTGTGACATGGTGCATTATCCTGCTGGAAGTAGCCATCAGAGGATGGGTACATGGTGGTCATAAAGGGATTGACATGGTCAGAAACAATGCTCAGGTAGGCATTTAAACGATGCCCAATTGGCACTAAGGGGCCTAAAGTGTGCCAAGAAAACATCCCCCACACCATTACACCACCACCACCAGCCTGCACAGTGGTAACAAGGCATGATGGATCCATGTTCTCATTTTGTTTACGCCAAATTCTGACTCTACCATCTGAATGTCTCAACAGAAATCGAGACTCATCAGACCAGGCAACATTTTTCCAGTCTTCAACTGTCCAATTTTGGTGAGCTTGTGCAAATTGTAGCCTCTTTTTCCTATTTGTAGTGGAGATGAGTGGTACCCGGTGGGGTCTTCTGCTGTTGTAGCCCATCCATCTCAAGGTTGTACGTGTTGTGGCTTCACAAATGCTTTGCTGCATACCTCGGTTGTAAAGAGTGGTTATTTCAGTCAAAGTTGCTCTTCTATCAGCTTGAATCAGTCGGCCCATTCTCCTCTGACCTCTAGCATCAACAAGGCATTTTCGCCCACAGGACGGCCGCATACTGGATGTTTTTCCCTTTTCACACCATTCTTTGTAAACCCTAGAAATGGTTGTGCGTGAAAATCCCAGTAACTGAGCAGATTGTGAAATACTCAGACCGGCCCGTCTGGCACCAACAACCATGCCACGCTCAAAATTGCTTAAATCACCTTTCTTTCCCATTCAGACATTCAGTTTGGAGTTCAGGAGATTGTCTTGACCAGGACCACACCCCTAAATGCATTGAAGCAACTGCCATGTGATTGTTTGGTTAGATAATTGCATTAATGAGAAATTGAACAGGTGTTCCTAATAATCCTTTAGGTGAGTGTATAGGAGATGCTGGAATTTCACCCTCTTTATATTTTTCTAGTTCATAAAAACAGCTGTTGTATTGATGTATTTTAGATTTCACTTGGTTGTAGTAACCGCTTTGGGCACTTCAGTGTTTGTCAGTGTGCTCTGCTCTATCTGTTTCAATAATTGTAATCCTTAGTCCCACTGCTATAAATACTACAGGAACGGTTTGTGTAATTTGGCCCCTGTCAGAGTTGACACCCATACTCTATATTTAGCTTAATATTTGATTGATTTGTTTATTATTTTTGATATCTTGATTATATTTACTCATGCATTACATATAACATAAAATTTCTAAATAGTTTAGAAAGAGACAAAACAAGCCCTAGACTGTTGTAACACAGAGAACAAGCTGTATCACCCTGCATCTCTTTGCATAGCTAAAGGATTTATTTTCACATTATCGTTTCATCATCCTCACTGCTATGGATCAATAATATTTAAGAGACAAAATACAAAATAAATAACACAATCACAATACAGTATGAGATATGGATTCCTAAATGATTCTACATTTTCTTCCAATAGCCTGTGATCTGACTAAGTTACACGGATGAAAGGTTTATTTTTTCTTGACATGCTTTGTGCCGAAGCATAACATTTCTGGAGAAATAACTTCATTGAATGGCAGGTGAATATAAATGTCTTTCCAACATGTTTCTTATTTTCTAAGAATCATTCAGTAGGTAAACATAATCAAGGGTTTTTAAGACTTTATCAATGTATCAATCACTCAATAATCATCTCAAATTAACTACAGGGAAAGTAATTCTACGAAATGTACCTAACTGAACTTTTAAAGAGAAGCCAGAATCGGTAATGTCAAAAACAGAAGGTTATCTTCAACATAGAATTTCACTATCTCTATAACATACCATATGTGATGTGACGTGATCAAGTAAGTGCCATGTAATTAACCTCAATATTTCTTATGATTAATCATTTGCCACTTGTTTTAGCTGAAAAAAAAAAAATTATGTTTATATCTCGCATGTAATCTGCAGATAAATACCAGATATTATGTTTCAGCTACATAAAAAGAGGGCATTCCGTTTAATCTGTGCCTTAATCTGTTTTTTTAGTTTTTTGGTGGTTTATAGTTGCGTTATTTTATCAAATATAAATGAAAACCACATTGTGTTTGGCAGGAGGTTTTCTGACACAGAACTAATGGAGCAGTAACAAAGAGAGCAAATTACTCCATTATAATAAAGGATGAAGAGACTGCAGACAGTTATAAACACTTGTGTTAAATTGCAATTCTAATCACTATGGGGATGTTCACAACCTCAAAGAATTACACAGAATGATAGTCTCTTCGAAATAAAGCAAAGCCAATATCACTACATAAAAAAGACATTAAATGAACAGAAAGAGAAATAGAAAATCACATAACATTATACCATTACACATTCACATTCTTTTCATACGCTATTTTAATGTTTTAGCTTTCTCAACATGCTGCCTTACGCCATCTTAATAAATATATTAAGGCTTGATTAATGGTAATAACTGAACGTGGACACACACTTAGGAATATTTGAAAAGCAATGTGTGCCGCATGATTACAATCATCTGATTTGCTCTGAACATAGCCATAATATTTCTGTGTAAAAAAAAACGGTCAAGTACTTTTGTCAGTATTAAAAATAATCCAGCGACGGATCAGAGTCAGGGTCATTGAAATCATGTTGCAAACGACACCAAGCAAAACCTGCTCTCACATTGTGCAGTATGTTGGCCTACTAATGAGCATAAATTGACTTTGTATTAAAGAAGGCTGAGTCTCTCAAAGTAATTAAAAATAGCTGGTCTTTTTTTCAGCTTTAATTCCAGTTGTATTGTATGAAAAATGTACCTGTAAATGTTCCTGATCTGGTCAAAAGGCTTTACAAATCCAACACATTTCAGAGCCAGCTGTGCTG
Source organism: Amia ocellicauda (assembly GCF_036373705.1). Lineage (NCBI taxonomy): Eukaryota > Metazoa > Chordata > Actinopteri > Amiiformes > Amiidae > Amia > Amia ocellicauda. The sequence goes on along the minus strand of NC_089862.1, from coordinate 27,226,522 downwards.
TAGAGTCCTGAGAATAAAAGAGAATCAGTTACTTTGACATCACTGCTTTGAGGTACATACATACAAGACACACAGGCCCATTATTTATGAAGTTATATAATACTGGGCTACATGGATTGCTTAAAGAGTGCACACACAAAAAACAAGAAAAGTGTACTTTGCTAAATATACTTCATCATGCGTTATTATTTAAACACACCAACCATTAAGCAGAAGATGTTTGTTCACAAAGAGAATGTACGATTTTAAAAAGGTCTTCTTAACTCTCTATTGCAGTAAAGTTCAAAAAACCTTCCGGTAGATTATGTCAACAGTTATTAAGGTTATTCCAGCAATTAATAACCTCTTCATACAATTTTAAAATGTTGTCTCCCTTTGCCACTATGATCAGATGATTATAGATGTATGAAGAGCTATTCAGGTCACGTTAGTTTTTAATGGGTGATTTATGTGCACAAAGCAGCTCCTGAGATGTAGGTTGTGGGACAAAGACATGGATTTAAACTCTATTACAATCCCATAGTAAATACTCAAAGTGACATTTGCATTTTGATTGTTATAATTAATCTAAATATGTCATTTAACTTGTAAGAGTTTCAAACATAATACCATTTATTTATTTTAAATTATTATGAACTTAGAGCTTCAATATTGTGGCGCATAAGTGTTTTATCTAAGATCCCATTTTGGGCAGGACCTCCCCTGATTGCCTCTGAAGTAGCCGTCTTTGGCCCCATGTTCACACCACACTTTGCTGAAAAAGATGTATTTAACTAAAAAAAAAAAAAACAGTTGGCAGGGGTGACTGGTCCTGCAAGATAACAGTTGCCCTTTTAAAATGAGGGCTGCCCCACATAAAGAGCCAGGGGTGAGCTGGGATGAGATTTACCCCAGGGGCTGCCCCCAGAACACAAATCATATCCACTGTCCAGCATTTTCCTTCCTCTGAGTTATAATGTAATGCTTGGGCTCAAGGGGGTGACCACATTTTTATTATAATATATTTCTCTCTTTTTGGGCCAGACTATACATTCACACTTTAAAGTACCTGCTATTAATTCAAGACGAAAATCTGAAGTTGATTTTCCATTGTTAGGATGCAAAAAGCTCCACAGGCAGAAACCAAATTCTGGATTTTTTTGTGTTCGTGTGTGGGTTGAAGTGGGCTGATTAAGCCTGGTATTAAACAAGCCTATAGATTTTGGTGGATCCTCAACCAGTTATTTGTGCCAAGTTGCATTATATAGTGCATTCATAGTTGAACATCTACATATGTAGCAACTGAACAAAGCTATAACAATGCTTAAGGAAATGAAACACTTTTAATTGTACAAGCCTAGAGAAACTGCATGTATAAACAAACCAGAAAGCAACATCCATGGGTGAAAATGCATCAATAATGATGACTGCATGATTGCAAAGCTGTAGTTCAGTCACTTAATTTGAAACAATGTTATTCTGTGATAAATTTAGATTAATAAATAATTCTTAAATTAAAGTATATTTATATATCAATAATACAAGCTCTTAGTTTGCTGAAGACAAATTCAGCCCAGAGAAAACTGGAGATTGCAGTTGATTCACCTTTTTTTTTTACATATCCCCAATATATTAGTATCTATATTGTATTGATGCTGGATTTATTTCATATGAGATGTAAATGCAGAGATACTGTATGTGTCCAATGTTATCACATGGTATTATTAATTAATTTCAAGTTATTCGTGTTCTTCTGTTTCTTTTGTTTTATCTCTTTAAAAATCAAGATCATTAATGTATTCAATAGATAAAACTAAGCTTTGGCCATTGGGGGAAATCTTCAAAATGATGCCTAATGGTATGAGTTCACCCAAGAGCTTGACAAAGGCAGTTTATCAGCCATGTGGAAATTGTGCTGAAAGCACAGACAGTAAGCTGCAACACTGTTTTCAGTGTGACTGTGCTGGACACACAGGCATCATACTGCACTGCTGTAATCCCGCTTTGCTATACTGTACAATAAGTTAATGTTTGGGAAAGAGCACTTGGCTGTTTGCATTATTTAATGTAAACCTCAACTTGTATACAAATATACAGCTTCAAGTTATACAGCTTCAATATAATTACATTACTCTGTTTTATCTTTCTTACACCCCTATAATGGCCTTCATTTCATTCAGACCAAAGCATGTCTTCTTCATGGTCAGGAAACTGCAGTGTAAAAACCTGATGGCCTGCTCTGCCCTGTGCATAACAATTTTTAGCCAGGACATACCCTGGCTAGAGTAGCATGGTCAATTACCAAAATAAATTGACACAATGCATAAGTGAAAATCTGTCCAAAAATCATAATAGAAAAGAATAGTAATATTGATATTATCAGAACTTTACACTCGTTCATACTGCTTGTGCTATTTCAAACACTAAAGTCTCACAAAACCTAAACAAATGCAGTAAAGGAGTGTGATTTATGGAAATGAAGTAAAATAAAGCAATCCGATTGATTTCCTCGAGACAGCTCGAGCAATTTACACTTACGTTATAGTGTTTGCTAAAATCAATTCATTTGTGGTTTAGAGCAAGTTAGAGAACAGACCTTTAAGCACTTGCATACTATGGGACCCGACAGTTATACAGACTCAATGATGTCATCGGCAGAATCTCTGGTACAATCGCTTTGGAATACAGGGGTCAAATGTTCACCCGCTACAGGCAGACGTCTCATCCGTCCTCACAGTTTTGTGTTACAGAGTGTTTCTGTACACCGAACGCTCAAAACCATATTTGCCAAGGAATCTGTCTCAGTAAGTGTACAGAGAAATTGTGAATTGTAATACTAAATGCGAGAATCTATCAACATTAGAAGTTCAAGTTAATTTCCAAGTATCTAATGTCTGATTTACAATTCAGAAAATATCACAAGTTTGCATATTTTAGAAACATCTACAATACAAATTAATTTAGAGTGCCAAGTGTTTGAAATAGAGATCTGAAAGTTATATATGCAAAAAAAAAAATTAACTACACCCATTCTAACCAAGCATTAAATTGACATATGTGCCAGACAAGCACCATGTAAATTAACTTTATATTTCAGTGTGTGAGACAAAAACGACCTCTGAAAAAACACTTCTCCTTCTGACCTTCACAAATAAGATTCAACTTGCACAGAAGTAATTAGTATTTTAACACAACTTTACAGAACATACAGTATCTTAGTTTTATGAGTCCATAATAAATGGTCATGTAAGCCAATACGGAAATCTTTAATACCTGTATGAAGTATTAACAGATGGATGAGCAGCACCCTATGAAAACAGAGATCCAATGAGCACTGAGTAGGGAGTGCCTATTGATAGAGCAGTAAATTAGGCTGTAGCCAAGGAGTACAGACAGGGAGACAGGCACGGTTTCTGAGCGAGTCAAATGTCTTTGATGGTATCATATTGCAAGGCCCAGCAAAAAGTGGTGCATTGATAGAGAAGGTGTTTAAACACCAGTGTAATTTGTATAAAGAAAAGGTTTGTACACCCTCCAGAAGAAGAAATTCATCCAAATAAAAAATAACAATACTACGGCAATAATACGTTCACAGAAGAGATAAAGAGCCTTCCAGAACCCTATTAAACTCAACAGAGGAGAAAATTGTATGGGTCACAGCTCAAGTGTACTGTGAAATTTTGACAAGGGTATCTGCAAAGGCAGTTCACCTTTTGAGGCATACAGGTACATGTTCAAATCAACCACTTTTTACACTTCAAGAAAAAAGAACAACCAGCTATTACACAGTACATAGCAGCCAACATGGAAAGAATTAAATAAAACCATGCAAAACTGGGTGAAATTCAAATGATGAAATATACACTTATCACGGGTTCCTCATCAACTGAAATTTCAGCAAACTCTACAGATCACTAACCAGTTTTGATCTGGGTGACACGCTTCTGAAAATGTACTTGCATGTATCAGGATAATGCAGTCATCTGTGAGTGAGTTGCAAGATTAAAGGCAGAAGACATCATAAAGAAGATGTAGAGCAGCTTGACTTGATTTACAGACCCATGTCTTTCATTTAGAACTTGCTAGATTAAATCAAACGACTAAATGAAGCAATACAGTGTATGTGAGCAAGAAAGCAAAAGTGCACATTAACTACTAAAAGCAAAGAAATCAGAAAATTAAAATGGAAAGCTTAAATTAGCATGTAAAAAAAAGCATAATGATCATGGACTGGTTGGGTCAGGGTTGGTCCTTAAATCTCTCCAGTCATTTTGTGTACTTGATGAAATAGCTTGAACATGATCCACCAAATACCAGATATATTATTTTGTAAAACCCATAGCTGTGTGTAATGGTATGAGACAGGAATATATTGTATAACTGTCGACATGACATACACACACAACGTTAGTAATAAAATCTAAAAGCAAGAGTCTTCAGAACTCGGTGAAATTGTGGATTGTGGAAATCTAAGATGCAAGTAAATATCAATTCAATACAAGGTCTTTTCTGTACATAATTGAAGCTGTTTAAATTATCTCTGGCCAGACTAATCTTTTAAAATGCCCAATGAATAGTGCAGCCCTGACATGCTGGGTTCAGCAACAGTGAGAGCACAAAACTTGCAGTGTTATAGCCTAATGGAAGTAAGCTTTTATGAAGCACATTCCAGATGGACAATGTAATCATAACTACATTTTTATGTTTCTTTCATTCATTCTTTCTTTCTGTCTTCCTTCCTTCCTTCCTTTCTTGGGGGGTTGCTTTGTGTATTTTTTTTTCCATTCTGTGATTTATAACAGGAATGTTTTAATTTTATGTAAATTATTATTAACAATAATTATTAAGATTTACATATAAAATAAAATATTATAGCTAATATTCAAAATACAAACATATTGGTTGACAGCAATGGTAAAGTTGTATATTTTGTTAATAACAGTTTGAAATGTATTTGAACATTCTAATCTCATATTTATTTGATAGCCAAGGTTGAGAATTTCTTAAGTAACCATATTTGAATAAAATGTAAATTGTATATTGTATATTGGCCAGATGTTTTCAATGCTATTCATTGGTATATGTGTGTGTGGAACTACAAAAACATTTAAATAGGAAGATGGATGCTTCAATGCAGTGGGTTCTCTTACTGCCTGATTTCTGTCAAACCACATCAAAATTCTAATGTAAATTTCAAGTGCAGTGAAAGACTGCTATGGGCAAATCTTTGTGTCAGGTTTATATAGGCGTGTGATCATTTTCAGATTCCACTTTTTAATGAAATAATTATAAATTATAAATAAAGATGAAATGTTCATACCTATAACCATTCAACTTAACAATAAATGTGATCTATTAGTAGTAGTAGTAGTAGTAGTAGTAGTAGTAATCATAATAATAATAATAATACAATGTAATACGTTATACTTAAAAAGCAAGCTTTTACTAATCACAGTGTTCTCATGACCAGAACAGTTACATCCTTTCATATTACCTCAATGAATTACTAGCAGGAAGAAAAATAATTACAGGGATTTCTTCATGCAAACTGGAAGAAGTTAGTGTGCATGACTGGCTAGATGTCTGAAGTCAATACAAATCAGTGGGATCAGTGACTGTTAAATCGGTGCAGTAGATATTCAAAATATAATTTCTATCTTCATAGGTCAGATTTAAGTTTGGAAAATTAATTAATTGATACGTACTAAAAATGTGTACACCATGCATGCAAAAAGCTTTGACTTCATGAGTCATTACATTGGAATTGAAGAAACGTGTCAGTATAATGTGTTACCAATGGTACTTTGCAGTGAGTTCCATAATGACATAAAAGTTTTCATTATGTTTATATTTAAAAAAAATCTAATGAAAAACGAAAAACCTTTACACCTGATCTTTTTTCTTTGAAATGCAAACTTGAAAACCAAATATTTTACTTTTTTAATTATACAAATGAAGTTTATAGAGCTTAAATTGCGTTTTGTGTTTGTGAAATGATCTCTGTAATGGCAGAACTGATTTTAAGGAAATTGACTTTGTTAGGTTCACTTTAATGGGTGGGGTTCCAAATGTAAATTTCAATAACACGTTTTTTCCAGCTTTGACAGACTTTTAATAAAAACCTAAGATATATGGGGGAACTCAGCAATGACTAACCATGCGTAAAATTAGAGAGCCATCTCTTGGCCGAAGCATAAATCTGAAAGTGGGATACAGGAGTTCTCTAGAGTAAACCTTTGATGAAACAGAAGCAATTAAATGGTGAATGAATATGAATATAGTTTGGAAAGGTAAAAAGAATAATGTCACTTAAACCACATTATTGACTTATATTAAGCTAGCAATGCAAACGTATAAACATGGTGAGCATATTCATTTTATAGCCATTATCAAGTGTAGTTTAAAAGAATATCATATTAACTAATGTGGTTTACTGAAAAAACGTAAAAACAATACATTCTTTGGTCTGTAGTTAATTGGCAACGTGCAATTATCTAAAAGCTGCCGGATTGTCTTGGCTCAAAATTAGCCAAGGTTTCCACAGCTCCTCTGAGCACTGCAGTGTAATTAGTTTTAGCTGCACTAGTACTCCATAAAAGACTTTAGCCCTGCTGTTTACACTGTGAACTTGAAGTGTGAAAAGAAGGAGATCGCTTGACAAGCGATACATGAATGCTGTCTACCTCTCTACCATGTTCGAACAAGAGACATAGTGCTTCAAGTTGAATGACTATCGCCGCACTGCACATAAGGAGGGGACACATAAAAAACACATTTAAAATGTACAGCAAAATACATCACCCCAATTTATTGTAGATTAATCTCCCCAGGGTCAGGCTAACATGAAATCTCCTTATCAAGGATTCCACAGTGATGAATTTACCCTTTGACAGCAATTTAATGTGAACACACTAGCACAGCAAGAATAATGTGGAACGGTCTCCATTCTAGGTGAAAACAGTAAAATATAAACCTGGAACTATCTGCAATAATCCACATTATAATGGATTTAACTGTACTGTATGTAGAGACTTGCATGATTAGCAACTTGTAGTCTGTCTGTAATTTCCTTAGCATCTGTTTCCAGAAATTAAGTGTTTAAGAAAAAAAGCTAAAGCATTGAAGTAAAACAAATTACCTTATATATAGTTCAGTAGTCATTGAAACATTTTTTGACTGCCCATAAACTGCATTTAAAACTGTTCTTGGAGGAGAATGAACACCTGTTTTTCAAAAATATTTATGAAGGCTGTTTTCCATATAATTGGCATATTCTGATTTAATGCCTGAAATGTATCTTTAAAATAGCATGCCGTTCCTGATTTAATTGGCATACCTGTCATAATTATGCCTGAATTGTATAGGATCAACTTCATACCTTGACAAGCCATCAAAAACTGTCATAAAAAACTGTAACACCCCTGGTTCTGAAACTATATATGCTCTGTCACTTCCTACAATCTCACTGGAAACAATGCATGAGAGATTAAAGCCTGCAACAAAAACAGGTTTCTGGTGGTGCAAAGTTCATGGCATTTCCTATTTCCGAGTGCAGTGCAGACAATGTTAGAGGCAGGTAGAGGAAGCAAATACAACAATCAATCAGAACATTGCCATTGCTTCTCCAATCCAGGGGGTTTCTGGCAAACACATGCAGTCTACAAGAGCTAATTTCTTTCTTATTTTTGAATTGAAGATGGCATAGAAGGACAGTAAATAAATCAATTACACATACACGCACACACGCACGTATATAACCCTACACAGTAATTTGTCAAATTAAGTATACGTGTTGTTTTTCTTGTGAAGCCATAAGCATTGTAACCAAAACATCTAATGATCTTGAGTTAGCACAGGCATCAATGTTACTTACATTATGCAAAGCAACTTTAAACACAATACTACTAGATTTTAAAAGCATTAGGTAGGAGATCTCTCACCATATAGCAGGCAAATTTGCTTTGAGTGAGAGGTATTTAGTGGTAAGCAAATCACACAAGAACCCAGGCACCTGATATAGGTATAAGCATTTTCTTGCATCATATAAAAAGAACATAATTGAGTTCAGTACATACAGTGAGGGAAAAAAGTATTTTTTCAGTGAGAGACAGGATAACAACACAAAAATCCAGAAAAATGCATTTCAAAAAAGTTATAAATTGATTTGCATGTTAATGAGGGAAATAAGTATTTGACCCCTTCGACTTAGTACTTGGTGGCAAAACCCTTGTTGGAAATCACAGAGGTCAGACGTTTCTTGTAGTTGGCCACCAGGTTTGCACACATCTCAGGAGGGATTTTGTCCCACTCCTCTTTGCAGATCCTCTCCAAGTCATTAAGGTTTCAAGGCTGACGTTTGGCAACTCGAACCTTCAGCTCCCTCCACAGATTTTCTATGGGATTAAGGTCTGGAGACTGGCTAGGCCACTCCAGGACCTTAATGTGCTTCCTCTTGAGCCACTCCTTTGTTGCCTTGGCTGTGTGTTTTGGGTCATTGTCATGCTGGAATACCCATCCATGACCCCTTTTCAATGCCCTGGCTGAGGGAAGGAGGTTCTCACCCAAGATTTGATGGTACATGGCCCCGTCCATCTTCCCTTTGATGCAGTGCAGTTGTCCTGTCCCCTTAGCAGAAAAACACCCCCAAAGCACAATGTTTCCACCTCCATGTTTGACGGTGGGGATGGTGTTCTGGGGGTCATTCCTCCTCCTCCAAACACGGCGAGTTGAGCTGATGCCAAAGAGCTCAATTTTGATCTCATCTGACCACAACACTTTCACCCAGTTCTCCTCTGAATCATTCAGATGTTCATTGGTAAACTTCAGACGGGCCTGTACATGTGCTTTCTTGAGCAGGGGGACCTTGCGGGCGCTGCAGGATTTCAGTCCTTCACGGCGTAGTGTGTTACCAGTTGTTTTCTTGGTGACTATGGTCCCAGCTGCCTTGAGATCATTAACAAGATCCTCCCGTGTAGTTCTGGGCTGATTCCTCACCATTCTCATGATCATTGAAACTCCACGAGGTGAGATCTTGCTTGGAGCCCCAGACCGAGGGAGACTGACAGTTATTTTGTGTTTCTTCCATTTGCGAATAATCGCACCAACTGTTGTCACCTTCTCACCAAGCTGCTTGGCGATGGAAATGTAGAATATATAGTACTTTATTAATGATAACCAAAATCATTTTATTTTTTCAAATTATACATTTATTTCCCTAAACCGAAGTCACAGTTATTGGCACCCTTGTTTCTGGGACTTTGTGCTCCCCTCCTTGCAAGGACAACAGCACTGAGCCTTTTTCTATAATTTTGTAATGAGATTGGAGAACACATTGGAAGGGATCTTGGAGCATTCCTCCATACCAAATCTATCCAGATCCTTGATATTCTTTGGTTTGCGCTTATGCACTGCCCTTTTCAATTCAAACCACAGCTTTTTTAATGGGGTTCAAGTTCGGCCAAGTTGGCCATTGCAAAATGTTGATTTTGTGGTCAATGAACCATGTATTTATAGGTTTTAATGTGTTTGGGCTCATTGTCTTGCTGGATGGTCTTTTCCTTCAATGGAGCCATGTGGCCGTTATTGTTATTTTTCTTTACTTAATCGTAGGCATGAACAAAATGTCTTCTGAATGCTTTCACTATCACTTTGGCAATGCACATTATTTTGTTTTTTCAGGTGGGTCATCTAATATTTCCAAATATAATTTTCCTTTGCTGAATTGGATATTATTATAATAAAACTTTCCACATTTCACTTTAAATATTGTCATTGACCTCTTCCTTATAATAAAACACCAGGACACTTACTACACGTAACATATCATGATATGGAATCAACAGCACAGTGGTGAACCAGAACCAGTTGGATCAAAGCTTGAGCCCAGACAGATGTTACATCCCGCCCCTATGTCAGCCTTTCTGCTGCAGCCAATAGGAAAACAAGTTGGATACACCCTTACTGAATGTATTGCTGTAATGCTAAAGGGTATTCTGAATGGTTTTGAAAGTACTGTATCTGTAAATGATATTCATCTTAACACCGGATTTTCTTCAGGTTCTTCATTGTTTTTTGGGGCACATTTAATGTTTTTAGGCACTCTGCCCAGTGGAAGAACTGAGACTCGCTAATTCTACTGTGATATTTAACACAAGGAATGCATCACATTCAACGCAAGATCAATCTTTCACACGCCCTATGTGAGAAAAAGCATTGGAAATGCATTGACTTTCAGCAGTGTACACCTGTACATTCTGTAGCCAATCAGAATGTAGTTAGCATTTGTGGTTGAAATTTCGGCAGGTATTTGTGTTTAATGACACATTATTTATGCAGTGTGACAATGTTTTTTCTTTCTTTTTTGTACCCAAAAAGTCATCACTAGATAAAGTATCCATACGAAAATAGTGTAAGTTAGTTTCCTAAATTAAAATGAATGTTTGGCTTCATGACCATACTAACAACACTCTTTTCTGGCTTATTCTGCATGTCATTTATGCAGGCTAATTTTAGATTTTAGTGAATTGATTCATTTTAATTTTTCTTATACAAATAAAATTAAATAGCAGTTAATAAATACACATTTTGTACAGTGCAAGACATAACATGTAGTCTTAGATACCTTTTGATTTTTTGACTGAAGTGCACTAAACTTGTTTGTGCTGCTAATATTGTAACAATGCAAAAGAGGAGACAAGCAACTTATTACATGCTTAATGTGTTTTAACAGTCTGTGTACGTTTCAGTTCCAAATGTTATCTCAAACTTCTGAAAACATTCTTTCTGTCCCATACCTGAATGACTAGAACTATTATTTAGAAAAGAAAGGTACTGAAAAGAATGTGCAGTGGAATAGCATTAAGGGTGGTAAAAAGTTAATTTATAGTGCTTTTGTTAATGAATGCCAGGTTTGGGCTTGAATTCTCAATGAAAGCTTGCACCTGCTGTTGCATATGAATTAAAGTAAGTGACAACTTGTATTTGTGTTTCTAAAACCACTGAGACCTTCACAGGCCTGTATTTGTTGAAATAATGAATAAACAAATTCAATTAAACACAGTTTTAATAATATATTGGTTGTAGCAGAGAAAGTAGTTTCAAGAGCCATATATATTATACTAGAGTAAGAACAGGATACACATACCTTAAGACTTTCAGTTACATTTCTGACCCATTTTAACTTTTACTATATTTAGAAAATGGGCACAACATGGAAAATTAACTCTCTCTCAGTCATAGCAAATGCTTGATCCCATACACTGAAGCCAATCTTATGACATATCTTAATACAAGTTTACAGCAAATGATGTAGCAGTCTGATTTATTATTTTTAAAGGCAGTATTCTTAATGCAGTAATAGTGATCTTACATGACAAAATAGTCTAGGGGCAAATGCACTTCATTTGAGGCTCCATTTACAAAGCAAATTTCTGAAGTATGGGCTGCTTTTATTTATATTATATGCTACATGATTGCAGACAGCTAATACATTTGTCTCCTTAATTTCATGTGGCTTAATTCAAATTCATTCTAGGTATAGGGTGATTACTTCTGACATGTGTTTTGATTTTATCAATTGAACTTGGGATAAATATCAAGCTGAATATATGTTTCTAACATACATATGTTAGTGTTTACAGGTAACAAAGCCTTAGAAAGTCAATTAGACAGTCAAATATACAGTCACATTACAGATAATCAAATGCATGAAGAGCTGGCAGACGTATATAGATGAGGAAGATTCAAAGAGCATCTGTTTATTCTGGAACCGTGCATTGGCAATACGTGAGTGGGTGTTTCTTTGTAGTGCCTTTCTTTGCTGTGTGCCCATAATGTGTTAAGGAATACAGGGAAGTGGGTTTTACTGAGATGGGTTCTGAAGCATTGGCTGAGGATAGTCCACATGTGCTCAATAGAATTTGTGTCTACTTTTGGGCCATGCCATGTGATGCTTTGACGCTGTGCTTCTTTGTTGTGTACTGCAATTTTGGCTACAGAATAGCAACAGCTGGTGGTCTGTGCAGGAACTATATCTCCTGCTTGATGCATCAGGACTCTTTCACAGACAATTCTGTTTTTCTATGCCGATGTGATCTGTCATTAGAAGGCACTATGCCCTTTGGAAGGTGGTGCCCAGGCTCACGTCACTTACAATGAAATGTAAACCTTTCCCAAAAGCCTTTTATTATTTTGTGTGGATGACTCCCTTGTAATAAGCAACTCAAGTTCAACAACAAAAAATCCATTATCCATTATCCATTATAGGTTTGTGGGCAACAGTAAAGGTACATTCTTGAAAATGTCACATAGTATATAGCAATTTCACAACAACAACAACACCACTATACAAAAATACTGCTGAAGAAACACTACAGATAATTGTATATTAGGTGAAGGATTATAGTACAATATGGTTCCACAGCAAGCACATATTACAAACAAGAAATAAGAAAGGGTGCTTGTGATGTCATCTTTGGTTGGCATAGTAGGGCAGCACCGATGATAATAGTTTATAGTTTCCACAATTTTTAGATGTATTCTGAATTGCTGAAATAATGGACGGTGGTCAGACATGGTGCAGTCCTTATATTTCTAGGTAACGGGTTACACTACTGGGGAACAACAGAGGAGAATGAGTGAGTTTAATAGGGAAAGTGCTGTAGAAGAGTGTGGAGGTGAACCACAGAATCCAGCAAAAGTAGAGAGTTGAGTACTGGAAGGGGTAAAGAGGGGGGCACAGGATTGTAGTACTCTTTGGGTAGCATCCTGAGTTGTGTTGACTGGCTGTATATAAATAACAGCTTCTTCTCTTCACGAATGAACAAAAAAAAAAATCCCAACTCAAATCTTATTCTATAGTCTAGATCTTGAGTATTTCTGCTGCATTTCAGAATCTACGTATATGCTTCTACTTCAAGCAGAATTGATTTCCCTAATCAATAGAACAGAGTGTGGCAGGCAAGGAAAGGATTCCATCAGATTACTGTACGCATTTAAAGTGATGCTGTTCCTTTTTATTATTATTATTTATGTAATTGGCAATGAATTGTATGTTTCTGCCTGAAATTGGGATAACAGTGGCTGACACTTGAAACTGGTTCTCTGCTGTGCTAAATTGTCAAAATGATCTCTTCACAGTATCTTCATAGTTGTCTTGTGCTTGGATGGATGTGTGGACCTACTGGAGCAAAACGCTTTCAGAGATGACAATTTCTATTTCACCTTGAACTTAATTGAAAACCTAAATGTCAGAGCTGTAAGTACTGGCTCAGGCGTTCCTGTTTTCACAAACACAATTGTATTTTTTTTAATTGGAGGTGCAAACCCTCACCATTGTATTTATTTCATTTACTTTGTACTTAATGCTTCCTTGCTTACAATTGGAACATCACAGCCAAACCTGGTCATTGCATCATTGCTTTCTTTTTCATCAATATGATACTTTATTATTTTCCAGTTAACATTGTTATTCTGGTTTTGTATGTACTATTGTTTTGCATCCATATTCTATGCAATATACTTTTTGTTTGTTGTAGGTTTGCTAATAAGATTGATTCCATTATTTTAATGATTTTCAAGGTTATTTCTTCTGAACCATTTCACTATTAACTGTATATTATGCACTTATTCATTTATAGCAATTTTCAGTTGATGTTATTGTTAATATAATGCATAATATAGTTTTCGTATAGAAAGCAGTAGAACTATTACAGCAATAGTTACAGCAGCATTAGAAGTAGCAATAGAGGTATTTGAAGCAGCAGAGGCGATGGAGTTATAACAGTTTGAAACCACATATTTAGACTAGTATAATCACACATGAAAATAATAAAGAATAAAAATGCTATATAAATAATAATATAAAAATAATATAAAATAGGATAGATTAATATTGTTTAAGGGTAATTAAAGTAACTAGCTGAGTCTTGATTAAGGTAACAAACAAAGAGGATATTACATCTACTGTCATTATTCACAGATGCCTTATTGCCTCGAAATTTTCTCAGCTCCAGCACATAATCAGTCATTATGTCAAAAAACTGCCCAGGGAGCCATGCTTCAGCTCATTCAGCCAAATAATAACCAGCAGATAACAGCTCCAACAGGAGGAGACCCGCAGGGCAAGGTATAGATAGCTTGCAAAATGGAAAATGGGTCTTTTTTTAACTCAAGTTGTACAAAGATATCAACTTTGTTCAAGGTCCGAAACAGTCTATCACACTCCATCCTACTATGGTCAGAGAAACAGGCAGTGGACATGCCATTTCTTTAGGCAAGCAGATACACCTTGTCAGCACTATTTAAATGAATTTTCAGTCAGTGGAAAAAGCTTTGGGTGAATGTTCAAATAGTGGAATGTGCAAAACTGTCAAACTGACAGCAGAAAGGTGACTTCACAGCAATGTCAAGCTTATATTTTATATAGTATGAGTTAAGCTTCAGATGTATTATTTAATAATTACAAAAAAATGAAAACAGTATTGTTTTAACTATGTAGAGTTGGTTCTTTAATCTTGTGATGTATGCCACTTTTTACAGTATTCTACAGGTAGGAAAACAGGGTTCATAAGAAACAGGAAGTTCTTAATTCCAATATGAGAGTTTAGGAAATAAATCAGCCATAGTCCATTCCCTGGTTTGGACAGGTATTGCTGTATATCTAAATTAGATAAATCTTGATTAATGTCCAAGAACATAAAGAATGCTTTGGCAGAATCTAGAAACATCCGTTATGATGAAAGCAGTACTGTGCTAGAGCAAGCAGGAAACCATGGAATGAGCCAAAAATCTTTTTCTCACAGAAAACACAAATAGTCTAAACTAAACACATACTGTACAATATGAAAACTGTCAAGACACATGACAAGAATCTGAATTTTGATTAACAAAACAATATTTTTCTAATGGAGGAATCAAAGTATACTTGTGGACTGGCTTGCATTAGATTAAAGGTTTATTATACATAATGTCAAATGATGTGGTGATACTATTGTGGCATAGCCTATGTCTGCTTTAGCACTTCAGAAACTGAAACACTTTGCATGATTGAACAACATGGAACTGTATCAAAGCACCAAGTAAAATGATGGTAAAGAATATAATGTCCATACTTTTGTTTATTAAAAAAATACAGCTCTGGAAAAAAATTAAGAGACCACTGCAAAATTATCATTTTCTCTGGTTTTACTATTTATAGGTCATCCCAGTCAGTGGAGAGTCATTTTCACCCTCTGCCGGTCTGTAGCTTTGTTGTCCCTAATGTCGGCTGCTTGACCTTGTTCTTATGAACCACCATTTTTGATGGAAGCAACCCGACACTCACTGTATCCCTTTGCCAGTAAAGACAGAATTGAACCCTTCTTTTCCTCACTCAGAACTTTCCTTTTCAACTCTTTTGGCATAGTCAATAGTTATTTTTTGATTACAATTACTTAATTACTTTTGAGGTATTACTAGCACTGTTTTTGCAATCCAGCTGGTCCTACTGCAAGAGTATAGTGATGACTACAGCAGTGGTTTTTATACTTTTCTCATTAAATAAGATTTGGTTCAGGTGATCACCTAATCAGTAGCTCATTCAGTAGAATGAGTTGTGCCTGTGATGGAATTCAACAGACACTGGAATGGAATGGCTGCCATACATGTAGACATGCTGATTTAAAATAAATTTGCAGTGGTCTTTTAATTTTTTCCAGAGCTGTGTATATTAATAGTTGATGCTTTAAACTGCACAGATATCTTCTCCAGGACAAGAACCTAGTAAACTGGTAATGTTATATATATTTTTAAAATGTATTATATTGTTATATATAGAGTGCAACACAGAGGTTCAAGGAAAATAGCACTGAAAAAATGCAATTGCCTGACGTCCATCCCTTAGAACACCTATGTGATGAACTGAATTGATAAATCAGAATTCCCCCAATTCACTAGGAATCTGTGTTTCAGAAAGATAGACACATTACTTCACATCCATCAAAATGACTGCTAAAGTCATTTAAGCTGAGGGTGGGCCTTCGTTTTGATTAATACATTTTGAACTGCTGACTTTTAGTATCTGTCTATTGTCCCAATACTTTTGTGATATGAATTACAGATATACATGTATTTTTGTAAAATAGGCCTACATAAATAGATTAGAAGAAACAAGGCAAAGCATTTGTGTAATGCAAATCTTACATTTTGTGTTATTCTTTTACTCTGTGATGTCTTAAAGCCAATAATCCATATATTTTACATAATCCCTCTTGCTATAGTCATTTGCACCCAATATTTGTTCCACAGATGTGTTAGTAATTATGAATTTATTCAATCAATCTGTCTTTCTCTAACACATTGTCATTTTGGCAGTATAATGCTTTTTGACATTGTCCCTGTTTCTTCTGTTTAAAGGGTGACACATGAATGTCATTCATCACAGTAACCATATTATATATATTATAATCATATTATAATTTGAACGTCAGATTCTGTCTAATAAGTAATCAACAATTAAGTCTTTCTGTGTCTCATTCATCCTTTCCTCGTTATCTGATTATTTCTGTGAAACTCATCAGATTGCCATAACCTCTTCTTGACACTGACATCTGTCATTACATTTTCTTTCTCAGCTTGTTCACACTTTAATGCCAACTTCTTGATTCATGTGTCTAATCAATTTAAAAGGTGTGTATTGTTTTAAACTACTCAAGATTTAATCTTTCTTGGGTGCCTTCCTAAAGCCATATTATGATGTCAAAATCAATTTATTTGAAAAAGGCAATACTTTATTTTTTTGTTTTGCATTCTGCTTCATAATCCAGTGTAAAGGTAAATATTGAGTATATTCCTAATGTATTTTATATAATAATTCAGGAAATGTCAGTAGAAATGGCTAAAACTTGTAAACACAATTTTACTATTTTTACTGTCATTTCACATCAAAATAACATGCATAAAGCCTCAGAGGACAAACAAAACATATTTCTATCAGCTAAGAACTATTTCTGGCTTATTTATTATCCTAATATAAATGATACCGCAAAGTGCCCCATTGCTTTTGTCTTTTGTCATATGAACTCTCAGTCTAGCAGATAAAGTTTATGTTTAAACATTGCTAATGCAGAATGACCTCATTATTGGGAAATATTATAATTAGCAAGTTGGTGACATTACAAATTCTGTGATTTTGATAAAAAAATCCATTTGTATTAATTTGCAAAAGGTGTGCAAGCTATAGTCACAGACAGAAGCTTGGCCATTTTCCTAGAACTTCCCTATTCTGGAAATGGCAAACAAGCATTTTCTGGTGTCTGCATTTAAATGTATGGACAACTTGTTAAGGAATGTCAATACAAATACAATACTAAAATGTTTTTTATTAACAGAAGGAATGTGCAAGGTGATGCTTTTTAATTCGGTCTGAAAAGTATAAAAACATAGGATAGAAGGCAGCATTGTTGATATTTTTATCAGTAACAAGGATTTTTATTTGACTGCAACTCAGTTGAAAATATGTGGCCTTTACAGTGTATCAGGAATAATTTTCAAAGGTTTCCCTACCATCGCATTTATGCTTTCTTTAAGCCAGTTTAGAATTTAACACAGTTTACCTTTACAGTATAAAGCTTGTTAAACTTATCTATATGTCTGTCTATGTATGTACCGACCAACCTTTATTTATTTTTTCAAATAAAAGCAAAACAGTATTGTAGAACACATCCCTAAATATTATCACACAGTATAAACTCATGGAGAGTTGTTAATAATCACAAGCTTTACATCAATTGTTTACATCAATTGGTGCAGTATCTTTACACTCGTTCTTCATACTTTCTTTAGCATGGTTGGGTGGTCAATTGACCTGCACCCCACATACAGATTTCACTGTGCACTGCAGTATGCCTACAGTCTTTTGTGCTGGTAATTAATCCTAGCTCAATATTAGTCAATAACCTGACCAGCCATATAATCAGTTGTAGTATGGGTTATGAAATGCATTGTGGGATGCTAGGTTTTTGCCTTTTGTTTGGTTGATGTGATTGAAAAGCCTGTCAATCTAAGTGAAATTTGGATTGGAAAGTCAGTACCAAGAGTTTTAATTGTGCTGGCAGTAAAGGATGAAATTGAGCAGAGATGAAGTGCTTTTGTGCATTGATTTTTCTGGCTAGGCAGAGAGGTGGGACGACAATTGTAACCCACACTCCTGCACAGACTGCATGTGAATGAAGCAGGCACAGCTCTGCATTCCTTAACATAGGAAAGAAAAAACAAAACACTTATGGAAGTGAACTTAAAAGTTAAGCTCAAAGCACATACAAATGTTTCTTGATTGGTTGAAAAAATCGTGAATATCCAAATGAAATGCGGTATGTAAAATACTGCTACAAAAACATGCTATGAGCACTGAATACAGTAAGGAAAAAAGTATTTGATCCCCTGCTGATTTTGTACGTTTGCCCACTGACAAAGAAATGATCAGTCTATAATTTTAATGGTAGGTGTATTTTAACAGTGAGAGACAGAATAACAACAAAAAAATCCAGAAAAACGCATTTCAAAAAAGTTATACATTGATTTGCATGTTAATGAGGGAAATAAGAATTTGACCCCTTCGACTTAGTACTTGGTGGCAAAACCCTTGTTGGCAATCACAGAGGTCAGACGTTTCTTGTAGTTGGCCACCAGGTTTGCACACATCTCAGGAGGGATTTTGTCCCACTCCTCCTAGGCCAATCCAGAACCTTAATGTGCTTCTTCTTGAGCCACTCCTTTGTTGCCTTGGCTGTGTGTTTTGGGTCATTGTCATGCTGGAATAGCCATCCACGACCCACTTTCAATGCCCTGGCTGAGGGAAGGAGGTTCTCACCCAAGATTTGACAGTACATGGCCCCGTCCATCGTCCCTTTGATGCGGTGCAGTTGTCCTGTCCCCTTAGCAGAAAAACACCCCCAAAGCATAATGTTTCCACCTCCATATTTGACGGTGGGGATGGTGTTCTTGGGGTCATTCCTCCTCCTCCAAACATGGCGAGTTGAGTTGAATTTATAACTTTTTTGAAATGCGTTTTTCTGGATTTTTTTGTTGTTATTCTGTCTCTCACTGTTAAAATACACCTACCATTAAAATTATAGACTGATCATTTCTTTGTCAGTGGACAAACATACAAAATCAGCAGGGGATCAAATATTTTTTTCCATCACTGTACAACATTGCCTGTGTTGTTTATTGTATACAAGCCATTTTTGCTCATATTTATGAAGAGGTGACTGTATATATGTATACTGTAACATAATTATTTTGCCTGGAGGGGAGGCAACCAGGCCTAGGCCTTAAGTCGTGAACCCCTAGAGATTTATTTTCTCCTATAACAATCTGCCATCCATAGAAGTTTTAGTTTTTCTCTCCGCTGTGCCTAATTGTTTATTTTATTTTATTTTACATTGGTTTATTTAATTTGTATACAATTGTTCAAACTTTATTTATCTGTTTATTTTATTTATCCTGCGAGGGGTCTTTACAAATAAAAATGGATTGATTGATTGATTGATTGATTGATTGATTGGTATATATTGGGACTGGGGGTTGCATGACTTGTTGCATGATCAAACCTTGACACAGTCCAGGAAACTGCACGGTAGAAATAAAGTACCGTTTCATCCAACCATGTGCATTCCTTAGATTTCTACTGTTCATGCGAATAGAGAGGTAAAGTGAATAATAACCAGCAAATCCTTGCTACACAAATTCTCTCTCACATTAAGGCATTGTATTAAAGATAAAAGTGTCAGTCTCTGGGGAACTGCCTGTAAACAGCAAATTAACATATTTGAATTATGTTTAAGATCAGCTGACAAACAACCAGCAATTGTATTGCAGTGAACCTGCACTCTGGGTCTGAATGAAACCTAAAAATTGTATAATAAGTAACTAAAAACAGTGTCTGTTATGGGGATCAACTGTGTCCTGCTGTTCAATAGTGTCACAGCAAATAAATTATTGATTTATGTTTTCTACAGTTGTATGATTGCATATCTTTTATAAGCCTACTAGAAGTGGCACATAAGCCCAAACAAACAAAAAATCTATTTGCAGAGAGAGCAGCAAAATATAGGTGTGCCAAATTATAGTGTTAAACATTTGTTTTTATTATGCACATTTAGTGTTGTTTTGACCATTATAGTGAAAAGGCTGCAAGACTGAGGCTTAACACATTGATGGAATATGCTCTGTATTTCTTTCTGGAAAGATTCTGTTAATATTTGCCAAGAAGTATTAAATTAAATCCATTAAACTTCTTCAGTGGAGAGTTAGTTGCTGTTCATTGCACAATATTATTCCATCTATTTGGTTGCTGATCTGCCACTACAAATGACTTCCCTCCAGCGCTATGAACCTTACAAAAGAATTCAGGAGTCAATATAACTGACCTGGCTTCATATGCCATAGATTTAGTATAATGTATTAAAAATGGAATTAAAGAGGAAGCAGCTACTCTCAACTTTTTGTTCTTATGATATATGTATTATAAAAAAGTAAAATATTTCACTGAAATATTCAGCCAAAACTTTTCTACTTTTTTACCCGACAGCATGAAAGAATAGCTTCAAGATTAAAGGTGCAGGCTTATTACACAGCTGCACACATGTTTATGCTCATCTCCTTAAATTCTCATTCGATTAATGCCACAAGCAGTCACGCTCCTGCTTGAAATATAGTTCAAGCTTACAATTCTTGTGCTTTTTGTGATTAATACTGCTTTACATGTATTAATGTTTGACTCAAAGCAAATTGTTAGAAACTTTAAATATCCAGGAAAGGAAACACAATATTTAAAGAGTAAAAAAAGGAATCATCGATGGTTTTCAAGCCAAGTTTACATCCAGTCATTTGCCCAGTGAAGCAAAAGGCATATAGCATGCCTCTATAGCTCAAGGACAACACAACTGCCACCACATGCCATTTATTTTATAATTATTTTAGATCAATATGCTATTGTCTATAAATGATCACATGACCTAAGATCACCTACAATAACTGCACTACTTAATACTAATATGAGCAAAACAACACACACAAAAACAGAACTGACTAAAAATAAAATTAAAGTTTCAAAGCACTTCAGCTGTAGATGAATGCACAAGATATACACATGGTACAGACATGCTACTGTGAAGAGAGCCCCACACCGAAAGTGACAGGATTTGTCATCAGGAAACAACACAGTGACTGGAATGCCATGCAACAGATTGGAAAAATGCCAGACCCTTAATGTATGCTGACGCCACTGAAAATGCCTAACAAAGAGGAGCAAGAGCTATTATTGATAGCACTGGCCTCATATCAAATACTATTATTTTATTATCATTCAACAGCATATAAAAACAGAGTGTGTGTGCATTTCAGTAAGAGTACAACAATAGCTTAACAAGCAAAAGCAAAGTGCAAGCGTATACATAGGAAAATGCACAATAAAAAAAAAAACTGAGTGCATGCAGTATGGAAAAATATAAAGAAATATACTTCTTCCAAGGCTTGGACCACACTTCATAAAGGATCACTTAGGATTGCAGTATGATGTTTGTATGTTGTTTTATCATTGCTGGTCAGCTCCTGTGGAGATCCTGTAGATGTCC
Organism: Amia ocellicauda; assembly: GCF_036373705.1. Lineage (NCBI taxonomy): Eukaryota > Metazoa > Chordata > Actinopteri > Amiiformes > Amiidae > Amia > Amia ocellicauda. Next base: position 27,204,929 of record NC_089862.1, on the reverse strand, counting down.
TTCACAATCCTGGTAGGATTTGACAGAAACCTACTCCATCTTGTATGTGATTCTGAGAGACCTTGTACAATATCCTGCATGATCCTATTGTAGCATCTTTGACAGAATGATAGACAGGACCATGGTTCTACAAGGGTGCAGTAGGAAACATTATCTACATAAACAAACACAAAAGCAACAGACTACACATTGGCTCTAAACTCCCACTATTCCTATACAAGGGCATAAGTGGAACCAGGCTCTCCAAATTCTAAAATGCTTTAATTGAACTACTTCCCTTTTCTTGATCTTAGTCAGAAAACATACTTAACTAACTGAAGTCTGTCCAGTTTGTCCTAAACTTGATAAATAAGCTGTTGCTCTCTTAAGCCTCTCTAAGCTTGGGTTACCAGTTAATGATGCACAGATACAGGTGGTAATTATATTGTGCGTCACACACACCCATTATAAAAACTGTTTATTCTTTATTGACTCAATTGGTTAAACTGGTCATAGAAACAGCTCACCTGCCTTAGAGCTGTTGTAAATCCTGGCATTTTGTACAGGGTTAATGCGATTTTCTAATGCCAAATTACATCATTATGAGCCGGAATTAGTTTTAATAAAGGTCTTATTAAGGAAATAGTTAAATTAAAGGGTTTAATTAGCCTATGTGATCAAGAGCCAAGTTAGAAGAAGACACTGGGGTCCCCCAGGAGGAGCCCTGGGAAGTCCTGTTTAACCGAATGTACAGGATCCTACTAAATATCTTTAATACTTCCATCTCAGCAAGATGGAGCAGGATTAATGATCTTCATGATTGTGTCTAACTGATGAGATGGCATTGTAAATACAATTTATTCTAACAGCTCTTGACATTCTCCAGTCTAAATTACACTGAACTTTAGTGACTAAGTCCACTGCTGTATCTCTGATTCTCATTTGAACATTTGACACTAGTGTTTCCTAGCACCAGCACTCTTGCAGTCTCTCACAACTGCTCACCCTACACTTTATGCTCCTCCAGTATTACTCATGTTCCTGAACTCGTGCTTACCTGCACTGTACATGCTCTTAAACAGCACTTGGACCTTTACTTAGTTTTTATATACTCTACACATGCACTTCTCTGTCTCAATCAGGTTATATAAGCATATAGCATGAATTTCTGCATATATTAAATTTAAAAGAAAGGTTTGAAATCAATACACATTGGGCAAAAGCTAAATGAATACAAGTGCAAGTACTGACAAGAAACTGTTTGTTTACTCTGTCAGAGTGGAAATTACTAACTTGAACAATAAAAGTGCAGGTATTGCAGGAACTATTCCAGATTCTTCTTTACCATTTGAGGTCTGATTAGGAAATTGAGTTGCATTGTATTGTATTTGTACAGCATGCACATCGTATAGCCAAGAACTACACTAAATAGCTGATAAGGTAAGGGGCTAGGAGTGTATAAAAACTGCTGCCTGGGCAAGATGATTATAGTATCCCTACTGATGAAGCTCACTGGGTGGAAAGCATGGCATTGTTACTCGCAGCACAGAGCTCTAAATGCTGTCCCAGTTAAGCTGGCCCCTGTTCAAGCTTTTATTCAAATTAAATGCATAAATTACTGGAATAACTGTAATGCAGTCCTGTGAGTACAGAAATATAGCTCAAGGCTCCTTTTACAGTTCCCGATGTTGTTCCCACCTCTGTCATACAGTAAGGTGGCTGAATGCTAAAGTTATCTATTCACAGACTCTTCGTTACCATTAGTAAGCTTGTAGATTTTAATGCTATTGTCACATTCTTGCCTTTTAACTCGATGCAGTAATTTCAAGTGAACAGTTGCATATTAATTCTCCCTATACATTTAATGTCACATTTCTTGAAACGCTACAAATAAAAAAGCACCTAAAAATATTCAGGGATTCCTACATTTCATTAAAAAATGTACTACAGAATTTGAATGCTGTAAAGAAAAACATTTGGTGCCCATTCAAGAAACAATAAAATAATAGTTTAATAACACACTTTCCAACAAAAAATGAAATAACAAGCCTGATTTACGAATGAATCATTCAGTTAGTCTCAAAACAGTTATTCCATCTCTGGTTCATCGCTATTCCATGTGGATCATAGGCAACGCAACTCAGATTCGAACATCAGGTACACCTCAGAGTGTCCGATACAAACAGCCCAAAAAAGCAGCCTCCATGTGCAGGAAATTGTACACACTTGAGAACCCAGGGCATCAATGTCACCTTAACTGCTTTTTAATGAGCTCTAAAACACATTTTGTGCTATATTCTTAATTAATCCTTATATTAAAAATGTTCCATCCTTGTGAAACCAAGTTTATCTCCTTCATCTCAACTGTCTTGCTTGACAATATCACACTTCTCAATAGCTCACTTCCTTTCTCATACTTCTTCAATAAGGCATGCATGTGGAATGAGATTGTAATCTTTTTTCAAATTTTGCTTTGGAAACGTGAAAATATTATGCCCATTTTACAATTCACAAGCAAAGCGACATTTTATTTATATTTTTAAGAAACCAATGGGCTTTTATTTGCATTATTTCAATATGCAACCGGTAAAATATTGAATAGGTCTGGATTACAATTCTGCTTGATTAATTTTATTTGAGATTACACTGAATAACTAACAAAACCTTCCCATTACAAGAGAAAAAATGTTTGAACTGCTGCCTGAAACTATGCTAAACCCACATAAGCAGCTATTTCCTGGCATCATTCAAATTCAGTATAAAAGATTACAAGAAATGTGGCACTGCTTGGATAATTGTTGTCTTAATGACTGTACACAGCAACACATACAAACTCTATAGTCTTTCAAAAAGGTTTTACTTATGCTGTAGAAAACAAAATCTGCGACCTCTCTATTCAAAATGAAAAACTTAAACTTCCTTATGATACGTTTGATGGGTTGTCTTTTTCTGTCACACACATGTGGTAATATTCTGAAATATTGAAAAATATTGCATTGTTAATTTTAAAAGATACATTGTTTTGTTTCTGCTACAACAAAAAATGTGAATGGTCATTGACTCTTGCTTTTATGACCAGCCAAAAAACTGTCTCAGTGACCTGTTTCAGAGACTTGTTTCTAGCCAAGCTTTTTTCCTCTCAAGATCCTTGTCTTCTGTAGACCCCACATGGCTGAGCAGTCACACAATAACAGTATAATTCTGTTGCTCTTCTCAGGAGAAACATAAACTTTTCTATAATAATAGATCATTTCTACTTATCTGTCGTAAATCAATAATGGTATTTTATCCTTTCTCTCCCCAAAAAATGTAAACGCTGCTTTTATACTGAAAGTATGATTTAAAAATGAGCCAATAAGCTCCCTGAAAAAATTGCTTCAATAGTTTGACATGCTATGAATACTGATGTTGCAATCCAAAAAAAAAAGTAATTCTGATACTAATTCAGATTTTTGCAGTTTCTATCCGTTTAACAACCATGTGGGAACAAAGTGTCTTGCACAGAATCGTTTTGGTTGCTACTGTTTTTTGTTTTATCATTATTAACAAGTCCTTCTTGCACTCCATACCGAATGAAAGTATTTGTACTTTGTGCTTTGGAACTAAGTCACAAAAGAGTCATGTAGGCAAAAACATGAAAGAGTCTGCAGGGAACCAGGGACCACTTTAACAAAACTCTTCAAGCTCCCAGCAGTCAAACACAAATATCTTTTTTCCTAGTGTTGCTCCACAAATATGGGCAAAAAGAAGTCAGCTATTAAAATTAAAACTTATAATGAAAGTATGTCCAATCAAAAAATACATAGTGCAACAAATACATTTTCTTGTTTAATTTCAAAACTCTGAATTAGCATGTTCTTCAATAATTGAAACTGAGAATTTATTAACATACTGCTGTTTATGTTTCTTGCTGTAACTGTGTATTTCTATTTCAATATGTGTATTGTGGATTAGTTATCAAAAAATAAAAGGTTAAAGCAATACAATATGTTAAACCCTATAATGAACAAACTGGATTTAGATTATTTAATTGGTACATTTAAATTGTAAATAATACAATTACATCTAAAGAAAGCACCATCACATTGAATATCTGAAATCAAATTAATATTGTTTTTCATTAAATGTATATGTTTTTTTTTTTGATCACCACAGTTCTATAAACACAGCAAAACTTAGTTTTGAATCATAGGCAAATAAAACCAAGGAACCATGGTGAAGCATGGTGATGACTACATCCTAACTTCTGACCAACTATCACATTGAAATGTTATTGCTTAAGACATGATATCTAAAGAGAGATAATCTTCTGAGATGGTAACTTGATAAGGAATATTCTTATAACACCACTGAGTCTTTATCCAGGAAGGTAAATTGGATTTATTGCCTGACTAAAAATGTTTACGGGTAGAAATTAAATCAAATAAGAGTAACTTGCAATAAAGAAGAGACAAGAGCTTTAAAATCCAAAATGAGTTTGTAAAAAGGGCAAGATATGTACCAGAACCAACAATGGAAAACTACTGCATTCATCTTAGGTGCAATTGTCTACAGAATGAAGATTGGTTTCAAATGCTTAAAATTAAGCAATCAATCATCAAATGCTCCTCAAGATCTAGTTTGCTTACCAAGATAGCATGAAATTATAACAGATTAATAAAAATGCACCTTGAAAGAAAATGAAAAATTCACTCTCAAGGAGTTGAACCATATGAAAGAGCAATAAAAATAACAGAGGACATGACTGACTGAATGAGCTCTTCAGTAATAAGAGAAGACAAATGGCCAGGTCCATATATGTTGTGACCCAAGAGACACTTTAAAGGCCATAAAGAGGGAGCCATTTACACTCCCCAATTGAGAAGGGATAAGGGCAAAGCATAGAAAGAAAGAAAATAGCTCTGTCTATTTTGAAGTTAAGAGTTTTGACAAATTATATAAAAACTAAAATATGAATTTACCACTGGAATTAAAACATTTCACTGCACACAATATAATGAAGTCTAGGGCCTATATGTCTTATTTTAAAAACAAATGGTTTGCTACTACAGAAAAGCTGTGAAATTAGTGTGTATAAGAAGCTGAAAAAATTGCTCTAAGACTGCATTTATAATAAAAACAAAAAGTGTCTGTAGCATTTTTTTTTCACACTATTATAATTAAAGCCAGTAGATACCACAGCAAGAATGAGGGTAGAGTATCACTTAAATATCTAGGCACTAGGAAAATACATCATGTATTAACCTACATATCGTAATTATGCAACAATAACATAATATCAATTACTTATATATTTCACTACATTCTGTCCATCAGATCAAATACAATATGGCTTAAAATGTCTTGTTATTCTCCTGACACACTGTATATTATTATTCCACTCCTGTCAAGTCACATGCTTTGTATGCAAGAAGCATGTTTCTAGTCTCAAGACACCTGCAATATACAGTAGGGACCAGACAAAAATCCATCATGGAAAGAAATCTACCTATTTAAATTGCTGAATATATTTAATGATAAACAAATTGACAGGAGCTATTGCTCTTTGGACAGTCATCTCAAACTGTATAAAAATAGATTTTACACAAACTAAAGAAATCATGTCATACTTGCACGAATGGGGTTCAATTACTACACGTCATCACTATCATTCTTTATCAATTAATGCAAATTACAATGTTAAGCACATTCTTGTTTTACAGTATTCTGGTAAATAATGATTGAATTATTCAAATAAATATTGTGGATCAAGACAATAAAGTACAAATAAAAACATAGCTAAGGTTCTCACGTACAAAATATCACTGAATATCTACCTAACTATATACCTGTATACATTGGAATTCAAAATAATGGGTTGAGCTGCAACGCCCCCATCTTCTCAAAATATTTTAACGTTTTGTTTTGACATGGAAAGATTTTATTTGGATTTGAAATCAACAACACAAACTGAATCTTTGTTAGCTAGGAAGTAGCATTGTACTTTGACAATATTCACGTTTTTGTTGTTATTGTTGTAATTCCGGTTTTCTTCTATCTACCTTGTTTTTAGGTACCAGAGTTTCTGTGTCTGTTGAATGTGAAGTATACTCCATTAAGTACAACATTCACAGTGATCGCAATTTCCCTCAGCGAATACCTTCCAGGTGAATGGTTACTATGGATACACATCATTTTTTACATGTATTTGAAACTGTCAAGACTCAAAACAATACAAACATACATGCATTATTTCATTAATACATGCATACTGAATGGACAATATACTATAAGTATCCACTCCCACAAAGCACAAACACATTTTCAGACATTCCTGTGCAAACTTTTATTTCTCTCTTTAAACTATTTTAATGTTGTGCATTAAGATAAAAAGTTGAGCTTTGGGCTGAAAATGCAAAATGCACGAAAAAATTGGACTGTCTATTCTAATCGTCAGTGAGCTCGGCTGAATGCAGCGCGAGGGCCTGGACCAGAATGGAGCTGGTCAGTATTATGTACATAACCAGGTAAAAACAGCCAGAGCTGAAGCTGCAGTGTGGAGCAACATCAAAGCAGCTCTGGAGATGGAGCAGAGGTTGCTGGATCCAATCTGGAGATGGAGTAGGGAGGCTCTCTTGGCTCTGCAGTCAGCCTGGAGATGGAGCTGAACCCCTGGAGCCTCTGTGAAGCTGTAGCCACAGAACCCAGAGCACTGCCAACCTTGCTCGAGCTTTAGAAAACACATGTAAATGAGGCTTCAGCCGGGTAGAAAAGAAAACAAATAGCATGTGGCCCTGCACATAAAGAATAACATCATGAAATGCCTTGATACAATGCAAAAAGGCTTTTACTGGTGGAATGCAAATCACGGTTGCATGGAAAGCAAACCATTACAGTATTTCCTTTGATAAAAAATATGTGGTCTACATGTTCCTGTATCTGGTTTCTTACTGATTGTAGACAGACAGTGTCAACAGTGCCTTAACTACTATATTTAGTTTAGTTTTGTTCTGGGTTTTGTTTGTTTTTTGTTTGCTTGTTTTTTATTGTATACTTAATTATACATACAAAATGTAAAACTGCTATATGAAAGCTTAACACAAAATGGCTGTACTTCCAGTATCACAAATGTCCCACTCTGATTTTAATTTTCCACAAGTCCAGTTAAGTGTAACTGCTTTCATTTTCTGAACAAGGCAGGAGGTAACAATTTTACCAGCATTTCACAAGTGGACACATTCCTAAATAGTTTGCAGAAAAACAACAAAAATGGGTTCTTTGTTTAAAGAGAAAAAATAAATCAATAAATTATCATACACAATGTGTAGCTGAAAAAGGCATGAACAATCAGAAGGAAAAATGAACACCCTCGCCTACTTGTTAAAGAATATTTACTTCCAAAAGCAAACAACACTGAATAATGCCCAAATAAATAAATGTATTCAGAGATGCTCATTATAGTCACTCTGAGAAAGTGAATACATGAAGAGGAAATGAAGTCTATTTCACAAGCCCCAGAGAAAAGTACAGACTGATATGTGCTTTAAACTCTGCCACTTAATTTGATAGTGACGTCTTGCAAGTTATTTGTTTCTCAGTGTGCTCTGCTACAATATCTTAACTTAGATACCAGCATGATATATGAGCACTCTTCTTGTGAAATTCAGACAGCAAGTGTTTTTGGCTAGCTGTACATACTGAATAACCAGCTCTAACTACTCTGAGAAAATATAAGTTCCTTGAGAATGTGTTAATGTACCGGCTAAAAACCCTTCACTGTACTTCAGTTCAAACGAAATACTGAAATTGGGATTTAGGGGTTTCTGAACATGAAAGAACCCCTGTATTATATATATGTACCATACAAGTGAATTAAATGCCATTTGGTTTTGTTATTCATTGGTCTACTTTTTGTATGTTCCCTCAATGTCAGATTCTGCTCATTCTGATAAGGTTCATTACTTCCTTGTGCCGTTACATCTGATATGTTTGTTGACTTTTGTGACATTTTCCCTACTTGTTATACTCATTCAGAGTGACATTTCACCATTGTTTTTAAAGATGAGCTTTCAGGTTGCTGCTAATATGAACTAATCGATAACGACATAGCCTACACGCTGACTAATTTGCCAATGGTCTCTTGAAAGAAGGCCATATTGGGATGGTTTGGTTAATGGCAAAGAAACTACAATCTTCGAGCTATTCATTAAAGGGGTGTTCTCTGGGTAATGTATTAGTGTTGACAGAAAAACAGATAGATAATTTACAAGTTTGTGTCACAGCCCTATTTAAAAATATATGAGATGAGATTATAACCTGAAGGTCATTAATTTAGGTTGGAACACAAATGGCAATATAAACTAGAAGCTTTCATACTAATCATTTAAATTTGTTCATGACATTATGTATCATATGCAGTCAGAACCTCCATGTGCCTGCTACACACAGTTTTACATGCAGAATGATAAAGCCAATACGCAAACAAAACAGTCCCCTGATGTGAAGGGTTTGAATGCTCTACCAAGCTCAGAAGGATGATGTCACAGTAAAGACCCCATACACCTTTACAATGGCCTTATTTTAGCACATTTTCAAATATCTGATCAAACATAACAATGCATTCTTAATCATTTAATGAAATACATCCAAACACTTGTTTAATTGTGTTTCTATTCTTTCTTTGCAATTTTTATTGTCTTTCCATTGATAATTGTTTCTGATTTTATATAATTGTGACCACCTTTATCAGTCAACTAATGAATGTTTCCTGCCTCAGAAATATACTATTGAAGGAACTATTTGTTAGCCAAATTCATCATAAAAACATTTGTTATAATTGCAGAACTGAAGTCAGCTGGGGCTCCTTGAACAGATCCTCACTATCATTGTCCTTTAAAGGTCAAGTTCACAAATATGTACACAGTAAATAATGATATAGTAACATATCAAGTGGTGTAACTGAAGGCAACTGGTCATTAAAAACCAAATGTCATTTTGGTAGGTAATCAAAATGAAAGGTTGCCAGGGGTTGATCATCTGGTCAAGTATCAAGTATCACTGGAAATGGAAAATGTCTTGAAAATGTATCTGGCATGTATGTGGCTTTTAAAATTGTACTATAAAACAATGATTTAATTCTTAAAATTACAAAAGACAGTTTTGGAATGGATACAGATCTCAAACATTAAGTGCAATTAAGAAACCTGCTCTAGAAATTAGAAATAGCCTGAATTCCCTTCAAAATTCTTCACAACTGCAAAATAGTCTAATCTTCTATATCTGAATTCAGGGCTGCTTTATTAGATTGCCTGGATAAAAAACAGAGGGCCACTGAAATACTGAAGCTACGAAGAGCTCAGCTGCCATTGGAATGTCTTTTGGTCCAACCCCATCTAAAAATGCTCTTCAGTTGCTTTCCCTTCCTCACAGTACACTGATATTGTTGAGGCAATGGAAAAATCAGCTGTTTACATATTACAACAACAGCTGCAGATTTCTAATTGTTTTCTACCATCTGATATATAAATGCCATTTGTACAAATCAGAAATCAAGCATTAATTGTATAAATAAATATCCAACATATAATCATAACTACTTGTATGTGTATTGGATGTGATGATTAATCTTAATGTGCAACGTTTAAAAAATAATCGAGGTTTACTGTCAGTTAAAAATACTTTATATGCTATGATAAAGCAGTCAAATTATAGACAAATGGACAGACAGATAAACAGACAGACAGATAGATAGGAACACTGCATGAAAGACCCACATCACGGTCTTCCATTTCTATCGACAAATTATTGTTACATTTACATCATTATCAGCAAGTCATTATAAGAAAATAAATGATAGGAAAAACAACACTTCTGTTTAAAATAACAAAACAAAAAAACATCTCTTCTAGTTTACCCACATTATATATATATATATATATATATATATATATATATATATATATATATATATATATATAAAAATGTGTGCATTTGTGATTATGTATCCTTATTGTTGTTTTTATGTTATTATTAATATAATAACATCAATAATAACAATAATGGAAACTCAATAACAAGTACAGGTACTTTCTCATAAATATGCTTAATTAATAATAATAATAATAATAATAATAATAATAATAATAATAATAATAATAATAATGGACTAATAATAATAATTTGAAATGAAATTGCAAATACCACAACCCAAAGTGATTTATCACACATAAAAGGCCCCAGACAGCTTTGTGTGGGTGATAGAGAGAAATTAAACAAAAAGTGACAAACCATGGCATGCTCTAATGTGCCCCCCCTCAGTGCGTTTTAATTATCAATGAGCGGCGCGTCCTCTCTGAGTGACCCGCACGGACAGCGCTGTGCGTCCAGCACCTTCACCGCCACACGACCATACAAATACCAATACTAGTCCCAATAATAATGGGCTGATATCTGAAACACTTTCATTCGCTAATTGCGACTTTGGATCCGCTCCTATCCATCACTTTAGGTTCCCCCAGGAAGACGCTCACACTCCCAGCTAAAACACAACCTTCTCCCAACGTTGTAGCAAACGTAATATTGTTAGCTGGGCTCATCTGTAAATATAATCTTGATTAAGTGTAAACCCCATTCTAGGCTACATGTCATCATTCAATCATTGAACTGAAGAAAGGGCATTGAGACTATATAGGTATGAGCTGAGCACAAACTGATAGACTTAGTTCTTGAATGACTGCCGGGCAAACACTGGACTGTAACAAACATCATTCAATGGCATTTCAGCTCTTTCTGGATCATAGTTCAATTTCGAAACACTTGAAAATATATAACATCTATTTTCAGTTAACTGTTTAACCTGGGGATAGCTGTTTGTATAGTTATTAACAACAATGCATTTTATATACTTGAATGTTACGTAATTGAATGGAATAACTATATAATTACCAATTAAAGCACGTTTCCTCCAGCATTGCTATGTATCATTTCATTCACCACTCCTTGGGCAGCCCGTGTTCAATATGCACGCCAATATAAAACTACAATTATGAGCTAAGTGGATGGCAAAAATCTGCCACCGTTTAAAACTGATGGTTTGACCCCGTCCTCAACCATGTATGGTTTAGGTAATCGCATGGCACATACTGGGTGCCACCTTAGAAATGTCAAATAAATCCATGTGTTCATTATTTCGGAGACAGAATGCACTCATCGTCACACGACAAATTTCAATCATATCTTACATTAAGTGACGCCCATTAAACAGCTTTCCCCAAGATACCAGTAAGTACGATTATTAATAATAATAATATTCAGTGTCAAAGCAATTAAGTTAAAACTGCGTTAATTCCACCTGCCACGTAACTGATACACACACACATACATATTCACAATACATACATAACAAAAACAGTATCATATAGTGGTTTCTCCGGGGGTGTACAATACAGGTGCCCCAATCAGACGGACAGACTGAATGACAGATATAATAGGTAGGTAGAAAGACAGATTGAATGGTATAGACTGAGAGACAGATAGATGCTAGAGAGGGGGGTATATTTGGTAAATTGAGAAAGCTTACCACATCTCAGCAGCCGCAGCAATAAGCTCCTTCAAGTCGTGCCATTGAAAACCCCACAGATGGAAATGCTCATATATTGTCTTTTCCCTTAGAATAGCGTCCTTGTACTCAAAACACCCTACATATAGGTACACCCGCATACATACACATATACCTTCATCCCAGCAATGCACATAGATTAAGACCACTTGTATTTTCCAGAAAGAGGCGATGCGAATTTGCAAATAAATGCTTAATATCCGCTCATTAGAGAGAAAAATACATCAAGAGAAGCTCATTTTGTATCCAGATCACTCTCCCCACCTTCATATCAAAATGCGTCCTCTTCCACTATATCAGCTCTTTTTTTCAGCAGGAGCTGATGGAAACGGCTGACCCAGTAAGGCATCCAGGGTTTTTTGCCCGTGTTTACAAGCCCCGCAGTAAAGGACTCCAGAAATGGTTTGCTTACAAACAGAGCTCTCTGAGAAAATGACAAACCAATTTCTGAGCTGTGCTGGGAACGAGCTGGGAGAGGATGGTGAGAGAGAAAACTGGGAACTGGATTGTCTCTCACTGCACGGACTCGGGCTCCATCTAGCAGCAAACCTGGGGTAAAATGCTCAACCTCATGCCTTACCTTTACCTGCATTATGTCTCAGCCTTTTTTTTTCTTTTCTTTTTTTTTTTTTTTTGAGACCTAATATTTTGTCATGAAAACAAAACAGTAATGCTTACTGAACAAAAATCGCATCGTTTACAATGCAGCCTACAGAAAATATAGTCATAGAAAGTGATGTTCTGCTTTGACTTTTCAGTGCCCTTTTAGAAACCATGGTACGTGTTTTCTGGAGAGCAACTTGATTAATAATGTACCCATAGTACAGCTGGGCATTTGAAAATGTAAAGGTGTGTGTGTGTGGAGAGAGAGAGGGGGTGGGGCACTTACAATATTAGTTTCAGTTAAAATTATATCAATGCACATAATTGTCCACTTCATGCTTTGTAGTTGAGGCAATAAAGAGGACTTTTACACTGGTAATTTGGGGAACTATAATATTAAAATACTGACATTTACATACATTTAATCAATGCAAGACAGCAATGCAAACATTCTGTCCAACAAAATATTGCTATACAGTCAGCATGCCAGTCACAATATGATGTTTAGATTACTGTCTTCAATTACAAATGCTTTATTGACATACTTCAAACAAATAATTTCTAAATGTAATTAGAGTTAGAGATAAAGTGATTTATCGTGGCTTTTTTGTTTACTATATTGCTCCATAATCAATTGTATTATTGTCTCAGATAAGTTGGTAATTTAGTTTGTTATTTAAGCACATCTAAACACTTCCTGTTTTTGTACTTTTGCACCCCTGCACATTGTTATTACATATATGTATCTATCTCTCTTTTTAAAGAAGTAACTCAAGCCCCAGTGTATTTGTGTAATTTTATTGTGTATGTTCCCTAAACACTGAAAATCAAAAATCATATTCATGCCATGCACAAACATCTTCATAATTAAAATGCTGTTTACACTTAATTTAAAATGTTTTAGATAATGCTTTAGATATAACTTTAGAAGTCCTATATTCCCAATCCAGTCTCTTAATATAAACTTCCCAGAGCTATTTGTTTTCATATGATGCCTTCCATAATGCAATGCAAAAATTGAAATGTTTTAAAGAACCTCCCATCTGAACAGATTTTGTACTACACAGAGTCTCCCTGCACACATCAGTTAGTCAGCAATGATATCCTCAGCAAGTGATGTGAAGCCTAATTTAGCAGTGCATTAGATATGCAGAAAGGGTTATTTTCATGCACATAACACATGTTAAAACACTTAATTCAAAGGTATTAAACTTTCTCAGTCCCAGAACACATATTAATGTGTATATGCCTGGGCAAAAGAACATCTAAAGATACAAATGTAATTTAATACAATCCCCAGAAGTCCCCAAAAAACAGGAGTCTTGTTTAGAAAAATCTATATGATGGCTGTTTCAGAACTGATGATACGTCAACAGCAAGCTACATTTAGGAGGCATTTAGTAAAAAGTAAAAACTGTCTGTATCTGATATTGCTAATCTGAAATATCACAAAATAACAGTTTTATACTGACATCCTTGAGACATCATCAATATAAATGTATTATCCCAAAAGTTTATTATATCCTACACAGGAACAATATGGTTTGGACAAATAGACAAATAGACAAATTACCTTTATTTAACATCAGTATGAGACTAGGAGATATGGATTGAGACTGTTAGACTGAAAAAACATTTACATTTCAATTAAGATCTTAAAATACAGTACATGTGTTGCAGTCACATACATATAGCTGATTAAAAAATAAAATGTACTTGCACAATGTATCTATTTGATAAAGTAATTGAAACTAAATATGAGTTCCTGTGTTTTTAAAACTTTAGAGACACTGAAATAAACATGTCCTGTGATATTTTGTGTGCATTAAAATCACTAGTGTTAATTATTGTTTGCAAAAGTTTTGTCATTAGTATGTCTATGGAAGCTGCCTTTCTATTGCATAAATTACAATGCACTCATGACATCTCTGCAGCAGAGCTGGGGATGTTGCATGCAGAGAATAAATTAAAATAAAACTTAATCAATTAATCATTTGTGTCTTTCTTCTTCACATATATCAGCAGCAGCAGCAGCTGGTAAATCTGATCTCTACTTCCCATCATTTATGTGCTCTTCTTTTCATCTCTTGGGGTCCATTCTATTGCTTCTTTAGTCCAGCTCTGATTTATTCTTCTTGTAATGTGTGCACCCCATTGACATTCAAATATTTGAACTCTTTCAATTATATCACATCATTTATATTGTTCTAGGATAGGCTACATGTTTGTATTTCTTCTGCTTATTCCAAGCATACATCTTTCCATGCTTCTTTGTGTTGTTTGGCATTTTTGCATTTAGTAACCAGGTTTCTGAGCCACCAGTCAAATACTTTTCTCTTGAGGCAAATTGGCAGATTTCCTTTCAATAGTGTGCCATTTCTTCCAAATGCATTCCATGTTGTTTTCACTCCTCTTTCGATTTGTTTTTCTTTCCATCTGCAATATAATTTTTTTGGCCATGGTAGACATAACTGTTGACATCTTCATTTATCTTTTGATCTTCTTCAGCCTTCTTAGATTATACAAAGCTTTTGAGCATCACTTTGCTGTTGCTCAAGTAAATTTTGAGTCCAGTTTTCATATTTGTATCTGAGAGTTTCTGAATCTAAATCCATAGGTTTGTAGCCCTCCAGGGGCAGTGTTGCCCACCACTGCTTATTTATTTATAACAAATCACCTGGAAAATTGGTGCATAATTCTAGTCCTAGAGGACCCTATTCAGCAGGTTTTTCAGATCTCTATTAAGAGTTCTGCTTGAATTAAAAATCAAAATACACTGTTGTCCCCCAGAACTAGGTTTATCCTAGTGAATCCTAGACCTATAAGAAACAAAGAAATAGCAAAGCAATTTTGGTAAAAATTCTTATCACAAGCATATTCAAATACAGGCCCTTCTAATTAATGTAAGTGCAGGATTCTGACTCAACAAAACAGTAAATGTAAGCATCTCAAGTATTGTTCTCACACATGTAAACCACCCTTTTGGGCATTTTCCTTGAAAAAAACAGCATGAGAACTGTATGTAGAGCTAATTTATATATTGTAATGAATCACTGTCCAGTCACTGTTCTGATACAACTGAGGTTTATTAAAAGTGCAAACAGGAGCAGGGTTACACAGTTGGCAGGTGCCTGGCAATTCCATTCTCATTCCGTGAACCCTGCCCAAACCCCACTACATATACCCTTAGTTATGCGTGGGTCCAACCCCCCTGCCGGTAGTACACCTATCCCCCCACGTTCACACTATATGATTACCTCCAATTAACCAATCAAACATTAACACAAGTATAAGATTACTGGTCAGTTTATTGTGGGTTTTAAGGTAAAGTAAGTTGCTGATGGACGTTTCATAGTTAGCAATGGTGTATTTCAGGTTAATGGAAATGCAGAAAGGTGTTCTTATTTATTTATTCTTCCTATTATCATTATGGGTTAAGATGAGTAAAGCAAAGTATTATAACAACCCGGGGTTTCCAGCCACGATGCAATTCAAACCCTGATCTCCTGCGCCACAATGCAGCAACCTAACCACATCAATATGCCCAGGCTCCTTAGCAAGGCTCAAGAACACTACAGTAGTTAACCACTCAACACTAGACATACACCACATCTCCCAAATGATTATTTTGAACATGTTGTCACATGACAGGCATGGATTCAGTGATGTAAGCATCTTGAGTATTGTTCTCCGGGCATGACCATTTCTGTGATTTCCCTGCAAAAACAGCACAAGAGCTGTATGTAGAGCTAATTTACATATGAATTCACTCCATTGTCCTTAATACATTTTTGCATGATGTCGGGTAAATAGCTATTTTAATTGCACTAAACTTAAAATATGTAAACCCTGAGGGGGAGAGTATCATTACATCTTTAACTCGAGCATGTCTTGAGTAAGGTCAAAACACTGTATGCAAATTCTGCCACTATCATATAAAAATCTTACCCACAAGTATACGCTTATAGTTCAAAGATGCTAGGGCCAGAGGATGTCACAGAGCTATATGTTTGGGATTAATATCTTGATTGCTTAAAATGCAAAGATGTCTGCCATAATCACATCCTGTTTCAACAATTCAAATTTACAGTTTGAAGTTTAACAAATCTTTAAATGTGAAACTTAAAGGCGCATCATATTCATATTACCAATAATCAATTAAGAATAAAGTTTAATTATTTCTTTCAATAGATGATTAATGTAGATTATTTATTAGAGGATATCACTCACACACATTGCATTCATAGAACCACAGAAGTCACTCTGTTGACATACTGTTCACACTGGAAGAGATTACTTATTTTATATAGTACAAAAGAAACCTGACTTGGCCTATTATCTTGTGTAATTGCCAGGTTTATTCTCCAGTTCATTGTTTATATCTGAATCTTCAATTGTTATCATAACTTGCCAAAACTCTCCCACAATAAACAAGAAGAACACATGTTTTTTTTGTTCAAGGCATTTGCTTCCAGGCTTATTTACACCATCCCTAGATCTAGCAGCACTCTCTCAATATTACAATGGCACCGGGTATCACTGACATAGCTGGCATATGGCACAATCTGGACTTGAACCTGTAATATCCATGCTGTAAAACTCTTCCTACACTCTGGCTAGAGACTTTAACTATGTCAGACAATTATTTGATGTTGAAAAATCCTACATAGTCTAGCTCTCCTTTAAGAAAACAAATATGATTTCTTAAGGCTGGCATGTTAATTAATTATTAAAGCAACCCCAAAACAGCAAGGCAACAGAGAGATTAACATAAATATAGAATAATGTGTGGGCTTCATGAAATAACAAGCAAATGATTTCATCTTAGAATCCTTTGGCATTAAACATACCAAAGCCAATTCTTGAGTATACAAATATAGTATATATAATATCTAGTTTCTGTATTGCCTCGGACCTATTAATAAGTTATGGAATGGTAAGGGACTTTTTCCAGTTTACATCTGTGCACAAGTCTAAATTGGATGATTAATTACTGCAATTAAATTAAAGTGAAATCTGCTTATAAATTCCACTTGTGGCTTTTTGTAGCCAATACCCAATAAGACAAAAAGGTATAACACATCAAAAACACGAACAAGGTTAACATTCAGAATGAGTTTTGGATTCAAAAAATCAATACTGCCATGTAAAAAGAAAGTAGCAAAACACAAGCTGAGTTGTATTTCCAGTTATAATGTATTATATATATACTACTGATGTTTAAATAATCATAACGGAAGAGTCTTTATCGGGGTAGAGGTTATGTTGGCTCTTTATTATTTATGTACATCCAACTGAACTGAATAAATAATCGACTGACACCAATCTATTTAAAAAAAAATCCTGACAGGAAATCTATATCCTCAGAAGAAATTAATACATTAATAAAACGAATATGATTATTAGATTATGAATGTATTATTTAATTTTAAATAATAAGCCTAAAACAAATTCACAGTGACACAATGTGTTATCAGCCTTTATTCATTATTCATAATTTAAATGGTTTTTACTTTAGCATTAAGTTTTTGTTTTTTTAAGTACTAACTGGTAAAAATTTAGTCAACTACTGGTTGAGCAAAGCAGGCTATTGCGACCTCTCTTTAACATGAACATAGTATTACTAGGCCTACTTCCCTTTTGTACTTAAGTATTTAAAATAATTGCCTCGCCTAGTAATAACACTGTTTTTCTGTTTCTATTCTAGCCGACAGTTGCAAAACCTTCAGCTTTAATCACATCAATATAATTTGGCATTTGGTGTGTCTGTGCTTGTATGGTATGTGAATTTTGTAATCACTATATATCTTGCTATCCATCTCTCTGTAGCCCTCCGAGACCAAGGCTGGAGACATCTGCTGTATTGTCCTACTAGTATACTGTACTCTACTCAGAGAGGCAGTATATATAAATTTGTATAGCCTACATTGATGTAAGCTATTTAATTTTAATTTCATTTTTAGTTCCTTATTATATTGCCTAGCAGAAACTGGGGCAGCAAACCACGGTCCTGAGATTAAGAGTGTGGGTTTGACAGATTGAACTAACCGGACTATAGCAATAGCACTTTAAAATCTGTAGGTTATTTTCCACGTATGGTACAGTATAGTGGGATGGTGCTGTTACAACAGGGTGCTGTAGTGACAGTACGGCACAATAGAAAACATATTATCGTAGGGAACTACAGTAGGGAACAGCCAAGTCGCCAAGGCGTGTCGTAGGGGAAAGTCAAAATGTGATACAAATACATTTGGCTTCTATAACAACTTGAGAAGGGTGGCTAGAACCTACAACCCCACGATCACCTGATCTAACAAATTAGCTAACCAGGTTGAATGGGACAACACTTTAATGTGTAGCCTATATACTACAATGACCACACTGTAACACCACATATGAATAGTATATCATTCTGTACACCAACACCTGGAGCCATGAAGCTCCACTCTATTGCCTTGCTGTAGTAGTTGGTCGGCTTTAGAGTCTCGTTTGTTCCTTTTACTGTGCTTCAGATTGAGAATTCAGTCCACCATGTTGGATGATATCAAGTCTCAGAAATGCACTACTTCTCATCACCGTCCAGCCATCGTTCAGACTGCACCTGTAGACCCTGCAAATCGTCTTCCTGTGACTGCTGGTACCCTGCACAGCTACTCGATAATTGTATTGATCGGCAATGTTGCCATTCTGCTTTCTCCTGTACAATGTATTCTTTGTAATCCAACATTACTCTTTGTGTTCCTACTAAATCACTTGATTAACATACTATAATGTTGTACATATACTACAACTACTAATAATAAGAACTGTGATTTATTTAAATGTCCATGGTTTATTGGGAATAGCTCTGGACACTCAGTCTTTCATTTATATTATTTGATTATCTATTTCTGACTCAACTACTTGTTTTGCACACCTACCGGGTTTTCTGTCAGTGTTAATTGTGGTCTGTACACAGTTAAATAAAACACCAACTTTCTTGCTGTTTCCCACACAGACTGTCCTTCCTTGTGAAAGGTAACCATGGAAACAATCGGTATAGTTTACCTCATTCCTTGGAGTCTTGTTAACTCACCATATATTCATATAAAAGACACTAGTTCCATGGGATTACCAATACAATACACACAAATTGCCAATTCAATACAGCTGTCGGTCATATGTCTTCTTAAATAGATAACGAACAAGCTAGATGGTTTACATTTTCTTTCTTGTTAGGATTTCACTTACATTTACAGGTGACCCCAAGATTTTGACCACCAGTGTCTATAAAAGCAATTTCCCACCCCTAGAATCAGTGTCTAATCAGAAATGTTGGGGGGGGGGGATATATTAAAACTCTGTACAAGATGTACAAGAAATGGAAGTTTGGTAGATTGACAAATGGTTATTCTTAAGTTGGGCATTTGTCCGTTATCACTCGTCTTATTCTTTAGTGGTTTTAGTAATAGATATGGCTTAGCATGTACTCCCTCTGTAGAATTACATTTCTAGCCAGAATATTCCTTGATAAAAATCTGAACAAGTATGCCAGACAGATTTTGCTCAAGGGATTGGAATAAGAATAAAATAGAAGCAAAAAGGTAGACTAATACATATTATTGGCTATTTGGTTATTTTACAGAACTTAACAATTGTGTTTATCACTATGCCACAACAAAAAATACTTAATGTATTCTTTTTAAGTAAACAACATGGAAGATCCATTTCCCAATTATATTTGTTTAATTTGAAGTTCAAAATGTGTTTTAGCATGCTGAGTTTTCCTTGTTTCTGCTCACAAACCATTCTGCATTCCAGCATTGGTGAAGCACACTTTATCCATTCAAACATTTTTACTGCATAAATGTAAACATTACATTTGTAACTGCCTCTCAGCTTTAGTTAAGTTTGTGACTATTTTTTTGGTTCCTACCTAAAATTAATAGGATATCGTAGAGGCGGAACTAATTAGCGCCATCCTTGTGTTCCGCACGTAATTAAAGGGGGCACAACATCTGAAGTGTAGAGCTAAAACATAGCATCGCAAGAGCTCTCCGAGCTAAGTAAATATTAAGAATATAAAGATATCTAAATGTATATTATCCGAGTAAAGAAGACAAGGAAGAAGGCTTTTGAGATTTAGCCCCTCCTAAGTAGGAAGCAGCCTACGAGGTATGTTTCTTTTGTATCCAGTTGTCTGTGATATATTTCATGTGCATAGCTTGTGTTAACTAGTGTGTAACTATAACGGCACAAACTGTATTCAAGACATACATACATGCATTGTATTTATAATTTCCTTTTATTTTTTTTCTCTCTTTCAACCCAGTTCTCACGCGTTGACATGATATGTTGTTGAAATAAAACCCCGTTTTTTAACCAAGACCTCGTGCTTCGTGTTGACTACTGGAGGGAGCTACAGTGAGAACTCGACTGCTCCGCATGAGGAGGCGAGGAAGACGGCATCGGAGAGCGCGAGTCGTGGCTGGGCTGAGACATCCGCACATGACAGCGCGAGAAGAGGCAGTGCCCACGGAAGAATCAGGTTTCATAACGCAAATTAAGCTGTAATTCAGAGACATTAAGCGTTCTGGGCAAGAGAATGAGACATTTCTTTGCATTTCCCATTAGTTAATGTTTTGTTTACTTACCTTTTCTCAAATTGAAGTGGATTGATATTGCTACTGTGTTGATATTGTGTCTACTGATGAGTAGGATGTGAATATTAAGAACTATTAGTACCGAGAGTAAGGCAGAATTGGTCATATTTAGACTTAAAAGTGAATGGTTATTACTTAATGTGGTATATGTACAAGTTTAACTAAGAGTTAATATTTTTGGTTTGTTTAATTTCATTTGTGGTAATTTAAGATTTAAATAAGGCCATATATAACTATAACAAGTTATCAGGCAAGAAGACCATAGCTCCATAGATCACAAAGTGAGTGTTACTAGTCTTTGAGTACAGTTAGTACAGTTTTTATTTTGGAAAAAGCAAGTTAATTTAGCTGCAGAGAGTAATTTTTCTCCAAAGTAGTGTCAGTAGCTGCAAGTAATTAAAGGCTGACTATTCACATATCAGAGATTAAAAACAACTACTCAATTGAGCTTAAGCTAAGTTAAACATAACTTAGATTATTGTGAACAAGGTAATTTACTCAACTAAAAAACAAGTTTAGATTTAAACCAAACTAAAGCAAAATGTCAGAGTTTGAGCTTTTCTTTGAGAGTGACAAAGAGGGTGCAGGTGAAGACGCACAGCAGCACTGCGCAGACATGCAACCACAAGCTGCTGAAGGCACAGGAGATAACCACACTTCCTCACAAGAGCCACATAGAAGCCAAAGGGTCCGCAGGTTTACGGAAAAGGGCCAAGAACTGCACGATCAGCAAGTAAGAAGATTTGCACACCGTTTCAGTGTGAGCTACGAGAAGTGGAAAGCTATCGCTAAGGATGCCAAACAAGCGCTGAGTGGACAATGCTCAAACAACCTGCTGCGTGACCACATCACTAAGATAAGCAATGCCTCAGATAATCTGAACGTTGTTTATGAAGATTTAAGGCACATTGACATTCCCGACCAAGACACACGTCGCAGAGCAGACACCTGTGAAGCAGTAACAAGAACAATCATCCAGACTGCAAAGGCTCTTCTAGACACAAGAGGGGGTGAAGAACAAAGAGTGAAATCAATAGAGTCTGTAATTGAAGCTGCAGCCTCAGACAAAGTAAGCGTCAACTCTCACCGCACCAAGTCGTCTGCTCATTCTCAAACTAACTCAAGAATAACATCCCGTTCAAGCCAGTCTTCTGCAAGACGAGATGCTGCTGCTGAAGTTG
This sequence comes from Amia ocellicauda, assembly GCF_036373705.1. Lineage (NCBI taxonomy): Eukaryota > Metazoa > Chordata > Actinopteri > Amiiformes > Amiidae > Amia > Amia ocellicauda. The sequence continues at coordinate 27,182,928 of NC_089862.1, read as the reverse complement.
CTGCCAATGAAGCCACTTTAAAAGTACTGCTAGAGCAAGAACGTCATATCAAAGAACTTGAAAGACTCGAAACTGAAGCAGCCAATTTACGAGCTAATCAAGAGGCTGAAAATGCAGAAAGACAAAGGGTGCTGGAAGCCAAGCGCAGAGAACTAGAAAGATTGGAGACAATCAAGAAGCTAGAGGCTGCTAAGGCGAGACAGCAAGTATATGAACAAAGTGAATGCTCAGATGAAGAAATATTTGGGCTGCTCCATCAATGTGTCCCTCCGAAGGAGAAAGAGGAAGTCAAGCATGAAAGTAGCCTATTGCAGCATCGCTCCCCACCTCACTCTCTGACACAACCAAAACAAGAAGACAATACTGCAGCTCTTGTTAGAGCATTCGCAGAGTCCATCAGTGCGAGTCGTCTTCCCGTACCTGAACCAACAACGTTCAACGGCGACCCACTCAGATTTAATGACTGGAAAGTCTCCTTTCAGACACTTATTGACAGGAAAAACATACCAGCTGAAGAGAAAATATACTATCTGCGAAAGTATGTGGGTGGACCAGCCAAAAAGGCCATTGAAAGCTACTTCTTGCTAGGCACAGAGTCAGCTTATTGTGCAGCGTGGACCATCCTAGAAGAGAGATACGGCAATCCATTCCTTATCGCCAAGGCCTTCAGAGATAAGCTTGATACGTGGCCCAAAATAAACTCTAAGGGGAGTGTGGAACTTCAAGAACTCGCTGACTTCCTTCGCAGCTGTGAGGCGGCCATGTCTCAGATCAGAGGTCTTGAAGTACTCAACGACTGCAACGAAAATCAGAAAATACTCTCTAAACTTCCAGACTGGCTGACCTCAAGATGGAATAGGAAGGTGATAGAAGTGGAAGAACAAAGTCACACGTTCCCAAGCTTTAGCCAGTTCGTCAAGTTTCTCACACGTGAAGCCAAAATCGCCTGTAACCCAATAACGTCCCTCCACGCTCTAAAACCAAGTGAAAATGAGAAGATCAAGGTTTCAAAGACAAGAGGTCATGGAGCAAAGGTATTGGCAACCAACTCAGACGAGAAAGCTGTTACCACAAGCTGTGTCTTCTGTGAGAAGGCAGGTCACAGTCTACACAAGTGTCGCAAATTTATGGATGAGACTATTTCAGAGCGAGTCAAGTTTGTTCAAGAGAAGAAATTGTGTTTCGGCTGTCTGAAGTTTGGCCATCGCTCGAAGGACTGTGAAAACAGAGAGATCTGCGATATGTGTGAAAAAAGACATCCAGCTTGCCTCCATGATAATCGCACCAAAGAAGAAAGGATGTCAACACGGCTTAGTGGAGCAGGGAACAGTGGCAAGTCAAGGGAAAGGAAAATAGAGCGGCCACAAGATAGGGCAGCAAGATCATCACGTGAGTCAACATCCAACAGAGTTTTACAGAATGTTAAAGACACTCATACATCCACAGTCATTCCAGTGTGGTTGTCAGTCACAAGTGAGCCAGATCGTGAAGTTCTTGTGTATGCACTCCTCGATACACAGAGCGACACGACATTCATCCTGGAAGAAACGGCAAAGACTCTTCACACAAAGAAGGAACCAGTTCAGCTAAAGCTCTCCACAATGGCTTCAAGAAACACAGTTGTGTCCTGTCGGAAACTGACTGGACTACAAGTGAGAGGATTCTACTCAGACAAGATAATTCCTCTGCCAGTGACCTACTCAAGAGAATTCATCCCTGCAAACAGAGATCATATTCCCACACCAGAGACTGCAAAGGCATGGCCTCATCTGGAACACATCGCAGACGAGATTGCTCCTCAACAAAGCTGCGACGTGGGCCTGCTAATCGGCTACAACTGTCCTCAAGCTCTTGTCCCAAGGCAAGTGGTGCCTGGTAAAGAAAATCAGCCCTTTGCTCAGAGAACAGACCTGGGCTGGAGCGTAGTTGGCTATGGCAACCCATGTCTTGACTATGGAGATGAAATTGGAATAAGTCACCAGGTCATCGTGAGGCAAGTGATGCCTGGTCTTCAGTCCTCTTCAAACCTCACAAGCGAAGTTCACTATGTCTGTAGAACTCAAGTCAAAGAGGTAGTCTCACCTGCAGATGTCATCAAGGTGCTGGAATCGGACTTTGTCGAAAGGTCTTTGGAGGACAGTCACATCTCTCAAGAGGATCTCCGATTCCTGTCAAAGATGGAAAGAGGCATCAGGCTCAAGGACAATGGTCATTATGAGATGCCACTGCCATTCAAGAATGAAAGACCCAACTTACCAGATAACATGGTGTGCGCCATCCACCGTCTCAGATGCCTAGAACGGAAGCTGAAAAGAAACAAACAGTACTACAAAGACTACAAGACCTTCATGGATGAGATCATAACACGTGGAGATGCAGAAAGGGTCCCAGAAGAAGACCTCAATAAAGCTCCAGCATGGTACATCCCACACCATGGGGTGTATCATCCCCAAAAGCCTGGGAAGATACGTGTTGTCTTCGATTGTTCGGCGAGATTTCAAGAGACATCCTTAAACGACCATCTCCTGACCGGTCCAGAGCTGACAAACACCTTGGTGGGAGTTCTGTGTCGTTTCCGGAAAGGTCCAGTGGCAATCATGTGTGACATTGAACGCATGTTCCACCAGTTCCACGTTAAAGCAGAAGACCAAGATTACCTAAGATTCCTGTGGTGGGAGAATGGAAATCTTGAAGCCAAACCATCCATCTACCGGATGAAGGTCCACTTGTTTGGCGCTGCTTCATCACCTGGCTGCGCTAACTATGGACTCAAGCACCTCGCAGCCGAAGGACACGGACACTTCAGTGAAGCCACCATCAAGTTCATTCAGAAGAACTTTTACGTTGATGACGGCTTGTCAAGCTTAGCGTCTGAAAGCCAAGCTATTCAGTTAGTGAAGGAGGCAAGAGAGCTCTGCAACAAAGGCAAACTCAGGCTGCACAAGTTCATTTCCAACAGCAAGAAAGTCCTAGCCTCAATCCCCAAAGAAGAATGTGCAAAAGCCGCCCAAGACCTGGACATGGCCCTGGGAGAGCTACACGTGGAAAGAGCACTTGGCATACAGTGGTGCGTGGCTTCTGACGAGTTCCAGTTCAGAGTGATTGTGAAAGAAAATCCACTTACCCGAAGAGGAGTTTTATCCACTGTCGCTTCAGTATACGATCCACTCGGATTTGTGGCACCGTTCATCCTGGTGGGAAAACAGATTCTGCAGCAGATGTGTCATAACAAGCTCAGTTGGGATGACATCTTACCTGATGATCTTCGACCCCTGTGGGAGTTTTGGCTCCAAGACCTGCAAAACCTGGCTGGTGTAAAGATTCAGAGATGCTACATTCCATTAAACTTTAAGGTTCAGAGCTACGAGCTCCATCATTTCTCTGATGCCAGCGTGTCAGGTTATGGCGAGTGTTCGTACCTCAGAGCAGTCAGTGCATCAGGTGAAATCCACTGCTCTTTGGTAATGGGGAAGTCAAGAGTAGCCCCTGCTAAGGTTACCACCATACCAAGACTTGAGCTGTCAGCAGCAGTCGTAGCCGTCCGCACCAGTGACATGCTCAAAAGGGAACTGGAGATAGATTGCCTACAAGAATTCTTCTGGACCGATTCAAAGGTTGTCCTCGGATACATCAGTAACGAGGCCAGGAGATTTCATGTGTTCGTGGCAAACCGTGTGGAACGCATCAAGCAAAGTACGGAGTCTGCGCAATGGAGGTATGTGGCTTCCGAAGAGAATCCAGCAGATCATGCCTCAAGAGGTCTTGCAGCAAAACAACTTGTAGCTTCCAACTGGTTCACGGGTCCAAGCTTTCTTTGGCAGAAAGAGCTGACCAGCGAAGTAGTCAAGGTGGGAGAGATTGCAAGTAGTGATCCAGAGATCAAGAAGGCCCAGGCTCATGACACCCTGGCAAAGGAAATAAGGTCACTGTTAGATTGTCTACGAAAGTTCTCTGACTGGTCAAGAATGGTGAAAGCTATAGCCAGACTAAAGCGGCGTGCAAGGGAAGCGAAAGGCCTCAGGCCAAGGTCCTGGGAAAGCACCAGTTTAGAGGAAAGGAGAGATGCAGAGCTCAGCATAATCAAGATGGTCCAACAAGCAACCCTCTCTCAAGAAATACAGGGCATCCAGTGTCATAAGAACTCACAAATCAAAGACAAGGCCAACAAGTTACACAAGTTGGGTCCATTCCTGGATGACCAAGGTATCCTCAGAGTCGGAGGCCGCTTAACTCATGCTGCTCTTCATCCACATGTGAAGCATCCAGCTGTTCTCCCTAGAGACAGTCACGTGTCGGCATTACTCGTCAAGCACTATCACGAGAGAGTGCACCATCAGGGACGGGGAATGACCATAAATGAGATCCGATCCAATGGTATATGGATCCTGGGATGCAGCAGGGCAGTGTCATCCCATATTTACAAATGCACAACGTGCAGGAAGTTCAGAAGATGCACAGAACAACAAAGGATGGCAAATCTCCCGGAAGATCGAATGGAAACAACCCCTCCATTTACTTACTGCGGGATGGACTGCTTCGGGCCATTCCACATCAAGGAAGGAAGAAAAGAGTTAAAGCGTTATGGACTCTTACTTACCTGCATGTGTTCCAGAGCAGTGCATATTGAAATGCTCGACGACTTGACCACAGATGCCTTCATTAACGCTCTGCGTTCATGCATCGCTATTCGTGGAACAGTACGGCAAATAAGGTGTGATCAAGGGACAAACTTTGTTGGTGCCAGGCGTGAGTTCATTCAAGCATTAAAGGAGATGGATCAAGAGGAACTCAAAGAACTGAGATGTGAGTTCATCATGAACACCCCAGCTTCAAGTCATATGGGTGGCGTCTGGGAAAGACAAATTCGCACTATCAGAAGTGTCTTGACGTCCATTCTAGAACAGTCAGCCAGACAACTTGACTGCTCCTCACTACGAACGTTCCTATATGAAGTTATGGCGGTTGTAAATAGCAGACCTCTGACCACTGATCATCTGAACGATCCATCCTGTCCAGAGCCCTTGACACCAAATCACATCCTGACCATGAAATCCACGATCATCTCTCCACCTCCTGGAAAGTTCGTCAGGGAAGATCTGTACCTCCGTAAAAGATGGCGCAGAGTTCAACTCTTAGCCAACAACTTTTGGACACGGTGGAAAAAGGAATACCTCCTCAATCTCCAACAGAGACAGAAGTGGACCAAAGACCGCAGAAACGCTAAGGTCAATGATATTGTCATTTTGCAAGATGATGCTACACCACGAAACCAGTGGAAGTTAGCAAAGGTTATTGAAGTGTACCCAGGAAAGGACGGAAGAGTGAGAAGGCTCAAGTTGCTTATCGGCGATTCAACTCTGGATGGAAGAGGAAAGCGCATCTCTAAACCTGTTCATTTGGAGAGGCCCATCCATAAGACAGTTACATTGTTGGAAGCAGACTGAAGACTCCAGCATCCTCCAGTCACTCTTTCAACTAGTTCTTAAGTTAAGATAATAAGTAAATAGTTAGTACTTTGAAATTAATATTATGTGCAGTTTATATGCAGTATGTGTGTCTCCAAGCTGTTCTGAGAAATCACTTGTGATTTGGTGGTAGTGTAACTGCCTCTCAGCTTTAGTTAAGTTTGTGACTATTTTTTTGGTTCCTACCTAAAATTAATAGGATATCGTAGAGGCGGAACTAATTAGCGCCATCCTTGTGTTCCGCACGTAATTAAAGGGGGCACAACATCTGAAGTGTAGAGCTAAAACATAGCATCGCAAGAGCTCTCCGAGCTAAGTAAATATTAAGAATATAAAGATATCTAAATGTATATTATCCGAGTAAAGAAGACAAGGAAGAAGGCTTTTGAGATTTAGCCCCTCCTAAGTAGGAAGCAGCCTACGAGGTATGTTTCTTTTGTATCCAGTTGTCTGTGATATATTTCATGTGCATAGCTTGTGTTAACTAGTGTGTAACTATAACGGCACAAACTGTATTCAAGACATACATACATGCATTGTATTTATAATTTCCTTTTATTTTTTTTCTCTCTTTCAACCCAGTTCTCACGGGTTGACATGATATGTTGTTGAAATAAAACCCCGTTTTTTAACCAAGACCTCGTGCTTCGTGTTGACTACTGGAGGGAGCTACAACATTGTATTGAATGATTGATACTTTTAATTAAGTCATGTAATTTACATAAAGTGTATATAAATGAATTTATAAAGAAGGAAGCAGCCATGGGAATTGCACTTTCCAGCATTGTGGTTATAAAAGAAGAAGCATGAAATATTTACTTTGTATACTAGCTGAAGGAAGTGCATAACCTTTAGTGTTTCAACTGCTATAAAGAGTTGGTATTAAACAGATAGATTTTAACTGTAAACTGTTTAGGGATACAAGCAATCATTACTGGAGTCTAATTTGAATTGTCTGGTTTAATCATAACAATGGCGTTGTTTAATAATGTATGGAAAGCAAGCAATCAGCTCTTCACCCCTTAAAGAAACAGCAATTCTACATAAAATATATGTGTTGTACATTTCATTTGCATGAGGTCACTTATTTGCACCACTTTGGATATGTTTGTGTTCAAGAACCTACATTACAATGCAGACACAAAGGTGGCCAGGGAGTATAATGCCACTTCAATGTCAGACATGATAGGTTTGGCACAGAGATGTTCATACAATTTACATGATGGAAAATAATATGACTATGGCTTGTTATATTGATAGGAAATTCTGTGCATATTTCACTGTATACCTTTTTATTAACAAATAAAGAAAGTCATTTTTTTACACTGGTCTGGTTTACTGGTTTACTTTAAACATAATATTTGAAAAATAAACATATATTTGAAGATTATTCTGTTTTGTGATCTGAAAACATTAATTTAACATTAACATGTTGTACTTTTTCCTTATATACATATTATTCTACAGGAAGTGTACCAATCTGTAAGTCTGTAGTGCCCACACAAAGTACAAGAACAACAAATAAACAAAGGAAAGATGTTATGAAAACAGAATCTCATATAATTCCAATCTTTCTTATCACTATTAAGGATTTAAAACATCCCACTGCTTTAACCACATACAATCTCTTTTTATGAAATCTGTTCTTATTCTTATCTGAAGTGCTATGAAAATGATGAGTGTCAGGCTTACTATATAACGTGATATAAGTGGAAATAATATTAATACTGTTGAACTCACTTAATTAAAAAGGTAATCTGTTTAAATAACTGAATAGATATACATATATAAATATCTTAGATAAAAACTACTACTTTTTCTCAAAGCTTAATTGGTCAAGTCACAGATCCCTCCTGATCTATCTATCTATCTACAATGCCTACTGAAAGTCTATACCCCCTTGAACACATTGTGTAGAGATAAATGATTTAAATAAATCTAAAGTACTGCATATGGAAAAAAGTTAAAAGGGCTGTACATTCAAAAACATTTATCTCCCATCAGTGAATAATACATTTATAAGATACAAATGCATTTTTTCACGATCTTGAACACAGATCCTAACCCAATGTTAAATGATACAAATGTAATACATATCCCATGAAACAAAGCACATTACTTGGTCTTATATAACTTATATTTTCACAAGACGAGCTGAACCTGTAGCCTTAAATGTGATACAAGTAGCCAAATACTCATCAGATTCCCTAATGAAAAATAAAGCAAAAAGAAACTGACGGGAACATTTCTCTATTGAGACTTAGGACTTCTCTCTTCTCTGTGACATATTTATATTTTAATATCCCTGTGGAATTGCTATACATCCACAATAAGTGAATGTACTTTAAATAGGATGCCTCCATATACATGTCACACTGATATTTTTACTTTTTCAGGTAACATGTTAAAAATGCTTACACTAATATAATTAAACCTGGTACAGACATTAATCACAGAAAAGTCTTGTGTGTTTAATTTAAATTATGAAACCAATTTTAACAAGATCTAATATCTCCATGCCCTATGGTAGGTCTGTGTGTGTGTGTGTGTGTGTGTGTGTGTGTGTGTTGGCTTTGTTATAAACATTACAAACACATTGTCTTTTAGATCGTGACTTTTTAGGCCAGTGAGAGTATAACACATCAATTTAAAGATCTCAAGGGAACCAGATAATTATAACAAAGCCCAGACTAAACTGCATAAATAAAAAAAAACAATGATACAGTTATTTGCTCTGGTGTGCAAGGAGAGCAGAAGGGTACAATCTATGGGTATATTGCATTACATGGTGGAATGTTTAAGATAAAGGCAGTAGCAGGGCATTTTTGATGTATTAAACACATATTAAACCCTATAGCTAGCACTGTGTAACATCTTAGTCCTTTTTCTCAAGGTAGAGTCTTACGTCTTCAATAGGATTATAATGATCATTAGAGAGATTCTCTACAATGCTACGCTTTAATATCGTATACAAACTTTGTATATACTTGCTGAGAAGGTAAAGTTTCTCTGAATTGCATTTCGGTTATCTTTCAAGTTAGAAGCACTGCCCAAGGGGGAGGGCTTTTCAGCGCGCATCGCTGGAACGTATAGGACCCTTCCACTTCCTGTTTGTATAAAAGGTGACGTCTGCACAAAGACATCCTCTTCTTGCCCTTCACCTTGTTTCGTCAAGACAGGTGAGAGCTTCTGTGTTTGTGAATGAAAAACAGAAATTGCGTTTTTTGGCTGGCTGGTAGTACAAATAGTACCATCCACCCACCGATTCGCTACAGTCTACAGTCCGTTGGCCCGACCTAAACCTCAGTCTGTGCGTCCACACTACAGCCCACGGCTGCAGTGCCCAGTGTTCCCGGTACCCCCCCGGCACATGTGGTGCGACTAGGCTTGTGCGGTACGGTAAATCAAAGCACAGTGTGAGTGAGTGACATCACGGGAGTTTATTATGACTGCTCAGGGAATGTTACTGTTGGTTTTTATAATACCTATGTACGGTATTTAATGTTTGTATTTAACATATTTTAACAGTATATTCACATCCACATGTCTGATTATTTTTATTCTTTTAGACATTGAAAGGATATGGTGTGTCCAGATTAATTGAGGACACAATGTCTCTTCAGAAGGTAAGAATCCCAGACACCCCATTGTGTTGGACACAATGCAAATAAGCAACTCTTAACTACTTTACAACAAAATTAATGTTACATTTTCAATTTCACAGGCAATGGGTCAGACATCCTTCAATCTGAAATCATAATGATTGTCAATGTGTCCCATAGAGTTCTTCATTGTATCTTAGTAGAAGCCATTTATTAAGCAACCCTTTGTATTGTATTTGATCTGTAGCTGAAGAGATGTCATATTTATGTCTATGACATTAGAATGCTCCAGTGTTTACTTGGGGTTGTTCTTACAGGAAAAAAGAAATTGAATGAGAACAAAACAGCAGCAATCTATTAGATTTTATGTCAGATTGTGTAACTGGTATGTTAATTTAAATATCATGTGTTATTTTCCTGTCCTGGGTGTATTTCAGGCAGCTTAGGTGCGGGGCCTGGGCACTTACACCTGGACTGAGTGGAAGGTGGATATGGGAAACGGGGTTGTTTTAACCCACAGACCCATCTTCCAAATTGCCGCAAAGGCTGCCCAAAGGCTTAGGCTAAAGCTGTGCAAGGTGCTTGCTGTAGGTAAGTGTCCCACACTGCATAGCTGCCCTGTGTGAATTGTGAAAATAGAAGAATGGTACAAGCACTCCTCAGTGCTGAGGAAAATAAGTTCCCTCGGGAAAGTGCAAGATAAGTGACACTAGGATGAGATTCTCTAGTGTTCAGATTCACACGTTCACTATTGTTGACCGATTTCTCAGTTAGAGATTCTCATTTCTGTCACTAACACTAAATAAATAAAACATGAGTTAAAGTGAAATGTAACCGCAGCCAACTCCTCAGCCAATTCAAATTAGGCTTTAGGTTTTTTTCAGTAAAGAAGGCCTCGGACAAAACTATCTGTCAGCTTTCATTGCCATTGCATCCTTGACACTGAATTGATCGCTACACGCCAGGGGTTTGATTACGCTGGAGACAATAAGTGGAAGCAAACTGCACTAAATACAAAATACATTACCCTTTAGTATGGTGGTCTCCTGTCTCACCCAACCAGAGAGAGGAATTGAGCTCCTTGGAAGAAATCAAGAAGCTCAATGTAAAATCATGTTTTTCTGCCCAATCTATTGAGCGGGTTGTTGATGTGTGCCTTCCCATCAGTAGGCGATGTGCAGGTTGTCCCCATGAATTTCACGGCACTGGCACAGGGGACTCTGTTTGATAGGAACACAGTAGAGCCCTGTGTGCACAGGACTGTACAGCTGCTCCTCTGAGGCATGGCTGCCCAGGGCCACATCATCTTCATCCTTGCCCGCATTGGTGTGTTGTCCCTCTGCAACGGCAGCGTCCTGATGAACTTCAGGAAAGAGTTCCTGGATGCCGTGTCCACAGTGGAGCGAGGGACCATGCAGAAGGAGGAGTACAAGACCCCCTCTGGAGTCACCTCTCGCAGACCCCTGCAGCCAGCTGTGACGGAGGCGCAGTGCCACGGAGGTGACTGATGAGCACCTTCCACATTGCTACTGCTCATTTTGTAGTTAAAGCTAATTACCTGAATGGCACTGCAGGTCAATTCTATTTTTGTGTATAAAAATGTCCTTATATTTTGAGGTAAGCACAAAAAATGTGTTTGTTTGTTTCACTTTGGCCTCCAAATAAATGTGTCAGTTCTGTGTAATTGACCCCAATCAGGTTGGGATTTACACACACTCGCGAGCCCCGTTTCTCTGATCACATTTCATTCAGTGCTTGAGCTGAATTGACTGTCACATGTAGAAAACTTGTCAATGTGTAAAGGTACTGAGATGGGCTGGGAAGTGTGGCTGTGGAGAACACCTGAGCGCAGAATTTGCACCAGAAATAAGAAAAATAATGTCAGCATTTTATTATCAGCGCCTGATTGAACTTGGTTCTCTTGTTTGTAATGGTGTCTGTGTGAGAATATGTCTGATCTGGGCTGCATCAATGAGTGCAGGGGTGGAATATGCCTTTTACACAACCTTTGCGTTCATGTCTCATAGCCCCAGGAGGCGAGGATGGGGGTCCGCACACGGGCGCTTCTGCCTGGAGAGACTGGACTGAGTGAGGAGCTGGACAGCAGCCTGAAGCCCACCGCAGCACGAGGGAGGCAGACAGGCAAAGGGTAAGTAATGCTGACACTCTGATTATGAGGGATGAAAGGATTTTTAAGTGATCACTTTTTATTCTTTTAGTTACTCCTTCACATTTCTATTCTTCAGACTCTCCGCCTAACAGTCTTCACTGACAAACTGTCAGTTTCCTGTTGCTCTGGCCAGATCAGTGTTGAATGGAGTGGGAGTAGCCGCTAATCATGCTTCTAAAGTGTCTGCCTGAGCTTTACTCAACACACCCCATTGTCCCACAAAAAGGGAGAGGCTCCCAAGCATCTAGGGCCCAAACAGGCCCCTTAAATATGCAGGAGTCACCTGTGGGACACAGAGTGTGCAGCCATGACTAAGTCACATTTAAACATAACATTGAAATAGTCAGTTTTTTTCCTTACACCTCAAACATTGCTTAAATAATGTCTCCCTGATATCTGGAGTGAGATTAAGTCTTTCCCGAAGTAATCTGTAACCTTCACCTGCTCAGTTTACTGTCTCTCCCTTTTTACACTCACCGAATCTCCCCACACAGCGAGATGAAAGGCAGTCAAATTCCTTCTCGTGTCTCCAGGCGGGCACTGGACTCTTCCGTGCCATCTCGGTGTTGTGTCCCTGAGCCGTAGGAGAAAGCACAGACACCGGCACCCAGTCCTCCCGTCTCCCTGGGCTCTGAATGTGCCGCAGATGAACGCACAGGGGTGTGTGCACAATAATATGAGTTGTCGTTGGAGAGGAGGAGGCAGGAGAAGGAGGACCCTGTCTCTTAGCTGCCACTGACACCTGTTGGTGTCTGGAGTCGACTCTTCCTTATCTGCATGCCGTCCTTTAGGTGAGGGAAAGCCAACAGACCAGCTGGGCCAGAGAAGGCACATGGACTTGCCGGGCCCAAGAAGGCCTGCAGACCAGCCTGGCCAGAGAAGGCCCACAGAACAGCCGTATCAGGAGCCGCGCAAGAGAGCAACCCTCATGAGAGGATCTCTCTTTAACAGCATTCTGGGTCAGATACAGGAGCAGGAAGCACTCAGGATGACCAGGAAGGAGTGAGTGTCCCAGGGGAGATGTGGGGTGGGATAGGCTTTATAATACAACCTGTAATCATGTGGCATTAGGGTTTTGTTCTAATGATCAGAACCACCCGACTTTGCTTGTTTTTATAGAACCTGATTGAATCCATGTGGTCTTCAGGCCTGAAGCTGGACTAACTGCACCTGACAAAATGTCTGTGAGATCTCTGTACTGGCTGGGCAGCCCTGAGACACATCCACCATTTAACACTGCTCTCTGTTCTTCTATCAGGCCAATCGCTGAACGCATCACTCGCTATAAGACCTTCCACAGCATGCAGAAATTGCAGGACATGTTGGCCCACAGAGCTGACGCCAAACCCCGGCAGCGAGAACAGACCAAGCTTCATCAGGTAACACCAGCTTATGGACTAGTGTGTGAAGTCCTGCCGAAAAAGACACACCACCAAATGTTCAAGTAAAAACAGCTCCTAATCCTTGTTCTACCATGTTCTCCTTTTCTGATTGCAGGGCTGGTTAGTGTGGGGACTACAGGCCAGCAGGCAGTGCAATTTAAAAATAATAAACCACTTCAAAACAAACAATGACTGTCTCGAATGCTTTCTTATGCGCTCTCAGTGTTTAGCTGATACTGAGGTCGACTCACCAATCTCCCCGTCTCTGGCTTTGCTCGTCTCTTGGACATGTCCTCATCCCTTCAGCAGTATATCGAGCACTCCAAGCTGGGATTGTCAGTCCACGGTTTTGATGGACCAGTGTGGGACATCCGCAGAGAGTCTACATCTCGAAGGACTCCAGAAACAAAAATAAAATAAATAATAATAAATAAAATTTGACCCTAATCCTTGTTTTACCGTGTTCACTGTGTGAATTAAATGTGCATTATGTCATAATGGTTTGAGTTAATAAGTAAAGATTTATGGTGTAATGTAATTCATATTTTTCTGGAGACTAAGCAAATTTCAAAGGACATTTATTGAAAGTGCTTTTTATAAGAACATCGCTGCTATGTTTTTCTTGTAATGTTTTTGTACAGTGTGGAGGCATATAGGCATCTCTGGTTTTATAGGACATTTGAAATGCTGTACTGAACACACAATCCAAATGGAGAGAACAGGGCAGATGTTTTGGTTGAAGTCCCTGAGAGTGGATTGGACTGCAGCAAAGCTTTCAGTTCACAACTAATGGTGGGGAAAACACACTACCTTCGGCTTTACAAGAGACGATCCACGTTTAAAACATGATGAACTACACAGTATTCATGGCAAAATTCATCATATTAATATATTTGGTACTTACTTAATTTAAATAGTGCAGCACACAGTGTATGGTAAGGCAATAATACACCAAAAATAATCCTCTCAAAAAGTCTCAAAACCAAAAGTAATTTTGAATATTGTGTTATGCTAGTGTTGCAGGACTACATTAATACAGTGAAGACCCCAAATGGCTCCTAAGACTCAGAGATGAGTGTGCGACTGCCTTTAATATACAACGGCTCCAGCTGAAAGTAAATGTTAAGTTGCAGAAGTCTTTAACTTCTCTATCATGTTTGGCCACATTTGTGTTGTAGTTACACTTTCAACAGTATTAAGATTAACATTGACTACATGTTTGATGTGTGTAAGGTAGATATACAAGACCTGTTCACAAGGTAGCTCAACTCTGAATAACAAACCTGCACAATAACAGGCCTTATAATGTTTCAATGACAATATTCAGATAGCCATTCACATCAATAGATCACGGGAGTGAAAATGTTTATTACATTATTGCTCTTTAAAACACAAGGGTTTCAAACAAGTCCTCTGACAGTGAGCAGTGGTCTATCCTGAAGACACGTCCACCTAGACTGAAAAGGGCTCCAAGCTCAAGTTCTCTTTATTAGTCACATACACATTATAGCAGGTGGTATTGAGGGTGTAGTGAAAGTCTTGTGTCCCTGTGCTCAGACAACATTGCAGAACGCTAAACTAAGACAATTTAATATACATATCTAATATAGTTTAAATCCCAAAATGTGCAAGTCAAGGCTAATGGTTCAACACTCTGATGGCCAGGGGGTGAAATCTATTCCTCAATCTCTTTCCTGGCCATCAGGCATCTGAAACATCTTTGCCTGCTGGATGGGAGCAGCGTTAACAGTCGCTGGCTCGGTTGGCTGGGGTCCTTCATGATTTTATCAGCCTTCCTGAGACTATGTGTGGTCTCAGTGACTGAGATGTAGTGCGAGCATTTACCCATATACGAGTAATGTACACATGTGCATAGACTATATTGCGTTTGTATTATATTTTAATGATTTATTCCGGATTAATGTATAATCTGGTTAAGTGCATAACATCACACAGTCCCAAGCCTATGCAATTATCCAGAGTAGTTTTGGTGTGGGTGTTTTTTTACCTAAACAGTTTATTAATTATTGCTGTTATTTCAATGTGCACAGTGCACTATTTACATTTGTATTTATTACTAAATCAATTTCTTCACCGTGTTAATGTGCAATAAATGTTCTGTGATGTGCACTATTTAAATGTTTGTGTGTCTTCTAGTTTTACCTAAACGTTTTATCTCCACTATAAAAGATGAGCACCACTAAAATGTTTTGCAGCGAGGTGGGGGACTCCACAATTAAATCTCACCTAGGACCCACAAAAGGCTAGGGTTGGCCCTGGGTGAGTTACTCTGCAGCATCAGTCTGATGCAAAATTTGTCCCCCAAATCACTTAAGAGTCTGCACCCATTCAAACAAGATGATTAATAATATACAACACTATGACAATATTAGTACAAATTAAAACCTGAACATGCTTTATTATTGCTATAATAGTTGTAGTATTATTGAAGAAAATGAATTGTATATTATATTATAATATACAATAATTGTGGTCCTCACTAATGCAACTGCTTGACAAACTTGAAAAATTTACAAAACGTTTTTTTGGGGGCAAGATAGACCATGGCTTGAGGAAAGTCAACACTCTGAGCCAACCTTCTGAGCCACCTATCAAAACAGGTGAGGGTGCCTTTTCTACTGAAATATTATAATAAATATTCCACAGATGAATACTCTATGAATGTTTGAAAGTGTATTTATGAAAATAATTAATCCACAAAATGATAGATAACAGACACTTTAAAAAACGATTTCATTTAAAAAGGGAGACAATGTGTTTCAAATATAATAAAGCTGTGCATTGTAGAGAAAATAAATGCCAAAAGAGAAAATAAATTACAAAATTGATTCAAAATGTGTACGTCTCTCTCAATTAATTCAATGACTATTTAATTGTGGATATTCATGATGGAAAATGGAAAGGACAACATTTTAATAAAAAGGGACATCAATAAGCTTCCAAGTTAAAATGTAAAAAATCTCTGTGCTATAGTTAACAAAATAGAAAAGACAGAAATAGTGAGCTACAAATTAGGGAAAAATGTATTTCAAGGAATGTATATTTAGTGATAAAATAATTTACATTGTGAACTGGTATAACCATTTTTACTGCCGCATGGTGCATCTTTTTTATTTAATTTGATTGGATGTTTTCTTATTTCTTACAGAGACTGCCCCCTCTGTTCCTCAGTCCTCCCCAGCTACTGTCAGACCTGCCACGGTTGGCTGCTGGACCCCACTCGGCATTCCCTTGTGCCTCTGGTCTCCAGTATCCTGCTGTACTGATTGAAGACCCTGCCTCCGGTCTTCAGTATCAAGCTGTACTGAGTGAAGGCCTTGGGTCGGGTCTCCAGATTCCAGCTGTTCTTCTTGAAGACCTTGACGCTCGTCTCCAGTGTCTAGCTGTACTGATTGAAGACCCTGTCTCTGGTCGCCACTATCCAGTTGTAGTGATTGAAGACCCTGCCCCTAGTCTCCAGTGACCAGCTTTACTAACTGAAGACATTGCCTCCGGTCTCCAGTATCCAGCTGTACTGACTGAAGACCCTGCCTCTGGTCTCCAGTATCCAAATGCACTGATTGAAGACCATGCCTCTGGTCTCCAGTGTCCAGCTACACTGACTGAAGACACTGCCTCCTGTCTCCAGTGTCCATATGCACTGATTGAAGACACTGCCTCAGGTCTCCAGTGTCCAGCTGCACTGACTGAAGAGCCTGCCCCTCCTATCCAGTCCCCAGCTGTACTAATTGATGACCTTGCCTCTGGTGACCATGGCACGACTGCATCAGCTGCCTCAGTCCTTGCCTGTGATACCCCAGGTGTCGTTTGACGGCCACACCTCAAAGGAGAATAGAGAGAAGTGTGGAGGCTGCTTCTTCCTCACACCCTGTTGAACACTGTGGAGACAGCTGACGAAAGGCAGGAGAGCAGCCACATCCAAGAGCCAGGGGTAGTTGGAGCCAGTCAAGAGGCTGGAAAGATTCAACACAGGCTCTCTTGTGGGTTAATGCAATAATTAGACTCAGCTCTTTGCAAGCAGAGGGGGAATGTTGTTCATATCTATAGGTGATATTTGCTGTAATGCATATTAAAAGCACAGTCCAGCATACACAGTGAAACCAAACCCGCTTAACTGTTCAGACAATCATTTTGAGTTCTCCTTCTTTTTCAGAACAATGGAGGAGGGGCTTAAAACAGCAGAGGGCATCGGCTGGATGGAGAAATTGAGACAGGGACTTCAGCTTTAAAATAAATTGATATACATATACATACAGTACTGTGCAAAAGTTTTAGGCAGGTGTGAAAAAATGCTGTAAAGTAAGAATGCTTTCAAAAATAGACATGTTAATAGATTATAGTTATCAATTAACTAAATGCAAAGTGAGTGAACAGAAAAAAAATCTACATCATGCTGTTTTGAAGGCAATGGGTGGTCACAATAAATATGGATTTGATGTATATTTTTCTTCTGTTCACTCACTTTGCGTTTAGTTAATTGATAAATATAATCTATTAACATGTCTATTTTTGAAAGCATTCTTACTTTACAGCATTTTTTCACACCTGCCTACAACTTTTGCACAGTACTCTATTTATGTTATATGTGTTATATACATTCATAGACAGATATGTAGCCTAATAGATGAATATATACATATACAATACTTAGATAGATAGAGATATAAATGTGTGTGTGTGTGAGTGTGTGTATGTATGTATGTATGTATGTATATATACATATATATGTATATATATATATATATATAGATAGATAGATAGATAGATAGATAGATAGATATATATATATATATATATATATATATATATATATATATATATATAATGCTTAAAAAATAAACCTTTACTACACTCTATCCACTGTTGAGGTTGCAAATGTCTTGTCCATCTGTCTACCTGTACTGTGGAGTGTGTGTGTATGTGTGAGGAAGGGGAACCAACACGTCCTATAATAACCATCAGTCATTTTTAGACAATTTGTAGACATGTTAAAAATTAAGTGGTTAACTAAGCAAACATTAACTCACTTGGGACAGTTTTAAACTTTACATCATGAGGTTCACTCAAACCAGCTTTGTTTCTGTGCTGTGAAATGATATTGAACCGTTACCCACAGACAGTTTATAATGAACACCCATGAGAGTAAAACTAACATCTTCAGCAATAGCCATCACTGTAAGTGACCAACAGAGGTCAGGACAGACAGACACTGATTCATTTAGAATAACACATCTACATAGATCTTGAAGACTGGAAATATATAATAAAATAAAAGCTACATTAAAGGTAAACATAATGATCAAATGATCATAAAGAGGCAAGACAATGCAAGCAGAGCAGAGCTGGACATGCATTGAGAATAATGAAGATTATGTGACAGTTCCACACTAGCCACTCTGGGAGAGTAAAAGCAGCACGTCAGCAGAGACCAGGCCTTCAGAAGCACACCGAGCACAGATAGAGCATCTGCGTGACTAGACCATACCCAGAGCAAACCCAGAACCATGCTTGTAATTAGCTAATGCACTGCACTGAGGCAACCAACATTTGAGAAACACAGCCTGCATTTAGCCATGTTGCTTCACAGTTTAGCTGGCATAAAAACAACATATGGTTTTAAACCCCCCAGAGCAGGCCTTCCAACACATTTATGTGCTTCTTTGG
This sequence comes from Amia ocellicauda, assembly GCF_036373705.1. NCBI lineage: Eukaryota > Metazoa > Chordata > Actinopteri > Amiiformes > Amiidae > Amia > Amia ocellicauda. The sequence goes on along the minus strand of NC_089862.1, from coordinate 27,164,624 downwards.
TTGCTACTGTTAACTTATGTAAACTGTAAGGGTGTCTGCTATGAAATTAATCATAATAATGTTTCAGAGATTCAAAGACCTTATCAAGGTGCTTCTTGAAGGATCATCTACCAACTTGTAATTAGTTACACGAAACTGTAACACAAAACCCTATACTTGGTACTCTAAACCCACCTCACCCTAATGTTGTCTTTTGAAATACATGAGATTGGGATGTTATTTGTACTACTACTGTTACAATATAGTGTGGTTGCAGTCAGAAACGGCTCTTCAGAGGAAACAATGGTAACTGGCAATTAGCATTTAATGTAGTTTTTTAATAAAACCAAAGGTTCAAATATATAGTGAATAGATTCTAAATACTCAGGGGAAATAAGGGATTTGACTCTACATTGATTATGCAATACATCCCCAGGTGAAATCTTTCCAATTTCTACCACAGAATTAAAAAACAAAGAAAAACAACAAGAGTCAGGTGCCTTTTACTGCTAATACCAATCATTCATGAAAGCATTCATTATTTTATTGAAGAGCTGACCAAAAAGCACAGAGGTGCAGAAAACAGTATATTGTTAAAGGAGACATCTGGCAGGTAGAATAGCAACAGCAGTGTCTAGTACAAAGAGACAGAGAGCTATAACCATTCACAGGTAAAGTCGATTCCATCACACACCCTGAGGTCCCTATAAGGCTCTCTGCTTTGGTGGTGTGTCACCAATAGGCCTGTTGCCTTCCCACTCCTCTCCCCTCCTCACAATCCCTGCCCCCACCCATCTCCCTCTCTCCATCCTTCTCTACCTCACTCATGAGCTCCTTCTCAATGTCTCCATCCCTTCTCTCCAGCTGGTTTCCCATTCTTATCCTGCATATATTTATTTACTTTTTGGGTCACTTGATACGAGAGGAGATACGTTTGAATGCCAAAGGATATCTGAACATTGTTGCCGATCAGATGCATCCTTCATGTATCCATCTGTGAATGTTTTTTTTCAGCAGGATCATGCTCCATGCCACAAGGCTAGGATTGTCTAGTAATGGTTCTGGGAACATGCCAGTGAATTCAGCTTACTGTAGTGTCAGTAACCAGATCTCAATCCAATCGAGCATCTTTTGGATGAGATAGAATGATCAATTTGGAGTAGAGGTCCACCAGCAGCCAATTTGGGAAGCTATGGAGTCGACATGGGCCACCATCACTGTGATGCACTTTCGGCACCTTGTTGAGTCCATGCCCCAATGAAATCAGGCTGTTCTGAAGAGACAAAGGGAGCAAATCACTATTATGTCAGTGTACCCCAGTTTATGTGTACTCTGTGTAATGTTCGATGTTAGAAGATTTCTAAAATTTAGATGAATACCATTGTTTTGCAATAATAATATAGGAAAATATTTATTTTTTTCTCATGTTTTCATAAAATATCCTTGTTTCATTTTACTGGAAAATTCTCTGCCTGTTTCTTGTCTGTCTCACTTTAATCCATATGAAGACCGAAACATCCACATAACAATATAACATATATACTGAAAACTCTCAAGTTTCCAATATGAGTATCAATTGATACAGGAAACATCACGAGATCTATTCTCATAAGAGATGCTTTGCACTTACTGTACAATGTCACATTTGAAAACATTGTGTTTTTTGCTATGCCCACACATAAATCTATACCTTTACCACATGGCAGGAATCAGAAAAGGAATAATTAAGGTTTCCTCAACTTAAAGCAAATCTCTGTTAATAGGGGTCAGGATCCAAGGGAGAGGGACGTCTGAAATCATGTCCTCAGCCACCTTCCATCTGCTTCATGTTCGGTTTTAGTCACCAAGCACACTGGTAACTGTGCACTGCCAGTAAGGTCAATGATTTAAAGTTACTGTTGGAGATTTGCTCTTTATACAGATGATGCACCCGGCAGTTGTGACTAAGGCTTTTCATTAAAATGACTATTTTGTTAGAGTGATTTATTCCATTGAAACATTGTATCTGCAAATTCTTTGCCAAGAACATAATATTTAGACTGCTTCTGTTATAACTACAGTCCCATTTTGTAATGCTTACTGATTTTGGCTTTTTACAATTTTTCTCAATTTGCTTAAACACATTTCCTCAAACACTATTCACATTTTCAAAACAGTTAACACAAACCGCACAACAGTATCACATTTTGCAAAACGACCCATATCAACAGCAAAATACAGTAAGAGTAAGAGTATAAAAATAGAGAAAACATGTTTCAAATCAAATAAGTGCATCAAATGTCATAAAACGAAAAACTCACCTATCAGTATTTCAACAAAGGCTAAAAAAATACTAATAACTTTCAAAATGTTACCAAACACAATGTTATATCAACATATTTTTCACCCAGAAAAGTAAATTTACACATTGTGCAGTATGTAAATAACAAACAAATATTATAACAATATTTGCCCACTTCCTGATTTCACATTGAATGGTTTCAGCTCTCTCTATATATATGTATATAAAATGAAGAGACCCCAAGTAAACACAAAATTCAGTTTTTAAATGATAATTTTATTTATTTAAGGAAAAAAGTTATCCAACACCAACTGGCTCTGTGTGAAAAAGTAATTGCCCCCCTGAACTAAATAATGGCTTGCATCACCTTTAGCAGCAACAACTGCAACCAAACGCTTCCTATAATTGGAGATCAGTCTTTCACATCGCTGTGGAGGAATTCTGGCCCGTTCGTTCTGGTCAGTTCTTTAGATGTTGTCCTGGGTGTTTTTGTGACTTCCTGGATGAGTTGTCGCTGCGCACTTGGAGTAATTGGTAGGCCGGCCATTCCTGGGAAGATTCACCACTGTCCCAAATTTTGTCCAGTTGGAGATTATGACTCTCACTGTAGTTCGCTGGAGTCCCAGAGCCTTGGAAATGGCTGTATAACCCTTTCCAGACTGATATATCTCAACAACTTTTGTTCTCATCTCTTCTGGAATTTCTTTTGATAGCGGCATATTGTGCTGTTTGTTGAGACCTTGTTTGCTCTAATTGAATCCAATGATAATTTAAATTTGGTTAATGGGTTGATTGAGTAACTATGGGGGCAATTACTTTTTCACACAGGGCCAGTTGGTGTTGGATAACTTTTTTCCTTAAATAAATAAAATTATCATTTAAAAACTGAATTTTGTGTTTACTAGGGTTCTCTTCGTCTTATATTACATTTGGTATGTAGATCTGAAACCATTCAGTATGACAAATATGCAAAGATTTAGGAAATCAGGAAGATTAGAAAAACAAAAGAATAGAGATTTCTATTTGAATTCAAATGCAACTTCGGGGACCAGCCATTCTCTCCTCTCTTTTGGGCAAAACGTTTTCGTTGACATCAAATGTTCCCCCTTGCAATGCAGCGACGGTAAACATTTCTGGCATGATGCATCCATCCCTTGCAATCTTCTGCTTTGATGGCTTCACAGCCTACGTTCATTGCATTCAGCAGTGACATTTGGTCATGAGGATGGTTATCATACACTTTCCATCTCCATGCTGAGAAGAAGTCCTCAAATGGGATCAGGAAGGGGGAGAAGGTGCGAGGAATCTTGATGCGACAGTGTTCGGCAAACCACTGCCTCACCAGAGCAGAGTGGTGGAAACTGACATTGTCCCACACCACAACATAGGTTGGCAAATCAGCCCTAACTTGCTCCCTCTCCTCAGGAGAATCCACAAATGCCAAAAGGTGAACAGTGTTGTATGGTCCAAGGGTGGGAATCTGTGCAACAACAGCATTTTCAGCAATTTCCACACACATTGTGAGGTTTCCCCCACACTATCCTGGCACATTCACCGTGGCTCTGTAACTAATAATATTTCTCCCAGTTCTCCGCAATTTAACCATATTGAACCCCGCCTCATCCACATACACAAACACATGAGAGGATTCAATGACCTCTAGCTCCATTATTCTCTGCAAAATATTCGATACAATAGTAAAGCAGCCTTGTTTGTTAGTGTATTCCAAAAGTAAGTGTTAGCAAGGCAACGCTAAGAGTAAAGAAATGACTGTGCTTTCAAGAGCCCTTACCTGTACATATTGGTAAACTTATCTCCTGCACTCTGTTGCTATTCCTCTCAAAAGGGACTTTGTACTTGTGCTTCATACACAGCTGATTTCTCTTCAAAACCCTATCTATCGTCGGCAGGCTTCCTGCACGCACATTTGCAAACATGCCTTGATTTTACAGCACAGCCCTCTGAATTTCTCTAAGATGGAAGCCATTATTGGCGATAACCATATTCACAATTTGCGGTGTCTTGTACATCAGTAAAGATGTGTCCTCTGCCACTAGAGCAGGGTAGTCTTTCAATCCTGTAAACAAAAACACATGGATATACAAAGTCAATACATAAATGGCAAGACTGCTCTAACATTTACTGTGCTGTACAGTATAGCTGTGAAGAAATGTGTTCATGTGGCTCTTTTGCATGATTGCATACTATATTCATACATATTCTCTTTCCTGAAAGTGGTGATGATTGAAGGCATGGAGGATTGGCGGCAATTGACAGGCCATGATTGATGAAACGTTCAACAATTGTAGCTTGTATGTCATTTGAAATGTGTGGACAGCATCCCCTACCTACCCCTTCCCCTTCCCCAACCTCCAGTTCTCCCATCTTGCATACAGACCCCTCTTCCTCTGACAACTCCAGCTTGTGACTCCTGCCTAATTTGCTGATCCATTTTTCATAGTTAACTCACTGGTAGCCACTTCTAAAAGTGTCTCTCAACAGTGATAATTAATTGCACAATTTAAAAAATACAATTTCCACCAATGAGAAAAAGATCAACAGATTTGGGAGTGGTTGCTTTCAACTGTGAACCAATTTATTTATGTCAAGCGCTGAGATTTGTATTTATAGTTTTTCAAAAATGTACCTGACATTTGAATTGTGTGTCAAAGCAATCATAAATGATATAGTGTTTTGCACAATATGTTACTATTGTGGGGTTTGCGTTAACTGTTTTGAAAATATGAATAGCGTTTCAGGAAATGTTTAAGCAATTGAAACAACTGAAAAATTGTAATTGAAATACTGTAGTATTTTGCAATAAAATATGAAGATTTTCTGTCATAAATTGACATCCCTTTATCTAATTTCCAGCTAATATTAAAAACATATTTCTTTATAGATTCCTACTGTCTACAATTAGTTTCAGAAAATCACACTCTAAATTGTTTTAAAGCAAAGTGTAGAAAATCTATTCGTCAAAACAGTTTTCTGTGGGAAATAATCTGAACATGTCAAGAGTGAAAACATCTTTATTGAGTGCTATTAATGGATGAGGATTTCTCTGTATCAGTATACTTCCATGCACTCTACTGTGTTAATTAAAAGCTTGTATTACAGATCACTGAATGAGCTGTGAAAAAAGGTTCCCCTCACTGTGGGTGTAGGTGTGTGTGTTTGAGAGAGAGAAAGAGGGAGAGAGGGAGGGAAAGAGAGTGTGTGTGTGAGAGAGAGACGAGCTGTGAGGAAATGTGAAATGCAAAATATATAGTGACACATATCAGGCAATGGTTACTGAGTTGCCACATTGCCATCTAGTGCACAGAGAGAGACGAGCACATTTAATCACCTAAAGGTACCTTACAAACAAGTGCAAAAGACTACAATACAGTCATTTGTCCTTAAAGCCTTGTTGGCTGAGCAGGGGTCCCCGTGAGAGAATGTGTTGTGTGTTTTGGAAATAGAATGGCTACAGAGCCTGTATTATAATGTTTCTAAGAGGAATTTTCCAAATAATTATAGTAATACAAATGATCTGCCAAATTAAGCTAGAGAGCCTTGAGCACTTTAAAACCTTATACATCCCTTTACCTCCTGTATGTTTAAAAACACATTATATTATGCAAATTTCTGGTTCACCACCAGTTTAAGGAGTCACTCAACTTCCTGCACTTACTTTTAGGAAACATTATTTTTTAATATATGAAATCCAAAACTGTATATTGGAAAATGTCAACTCTTGTATCGAACATAACTGGCAAATAACAAGATACTGAAATTATCTCTATCTATCCATCTAGCTATCTGTATGTGTGTGTATATAAATATATAATACGTATATAATTTGTTCAGGGCTACAGATCCAGGGATTACAGTAAAATGTAATGGTCTGTATCCAGTACCCCCACCCCCAGTCCAGTCTCAAACTTCTGACCTGCAATAATGTATACACTATTACCAACACTACCCATTTCTGGGGCTTAATCTAGTTTGTCAGTGCTTGTGATAGTCTGGGATAGTGATCAGGGCAGGAGGTGCAGTAGTCTGGGATAGTGACCAGTGCACCAGGTCGCTATTTCAATTATTACATCCAGTCTGGGATAGTGACCACTGCAGGAGGTCGCTGTTTGGTTTATTATATCCAGTCTGGGAGGGTGACCACTGCAGGAGGTCGCTGTTTGGTTTATTATATCCAGTCTGGGAGGGTGACCACTGCAGGAGGTCGCTGTTTGGTTTATTATATCCAGTCTGGGAGGGTGACCAGTGCAGGGGGTCTCTGTTTGGTTTATTATATCCAGTCTGGGAGGGTGACCAGTGCAGGGGGTCTCTGTTTGGTTTATTATATCCAGTCTGGGATAGTGACCACTGCAGGAGGTCGCTGTTTGGTTTATTATATCCAGTCTGGGAGGGTGACCAGTGCAGGGGGTCTCTGTTTGGTTTATTATATCCAGTCTGGGAGGGTGACCAGTGCAGGGGGTCTCTGTTTGGTTTATTATATCCAGTTTGGGAGGGTGACCAGTGCAGGAGGTCGCTGTTTGGTTTATTATATCCAGTCTGGGAGGGTGACCAGTGCAGAGGTCGCTGTTGCTGCACATGTCTGCGGAGGATCGGGTTACAGTGCAGCCCATCACTCTGTGCGCCGTTAGCGACAGGGCAACACCGCATACGAAACGTCCTGCACTGCGAGGCCAGGCAGGAAATCACCCGGCGTGTATGTAAGTTGTTTTTGTTTCTTAAAACAAGTTTTAATTACAGGGTACTATATCAGATATGTGGAAGAAGCGTACAGTAAAATAGTTTCGACGATGACGTGTATTTCTTTGTCGGGCTGTTAGGTTCGCTACAATGTAGAGGCTCCGACGCGCGATTATTCTGGGTCACTCCATCTGCCTGTTGTTATCAGTTGTGCGCTAAAATAATCCTGAAAACCCTTCGGAAGTGCGAATCATCTGTTGTGAAACTGGGAAGTGGTCGTGAGAAATAACTCCTGTACAAAAACAGGGATTTCATGCTTTGTCTTGGCGGACGAAGTGTGTGGGAAGCCTGTTGCTTCAGCCATCCCCAGAGCAGCAGCAGCAGGAGGGGGAGGTGGAGGAGAAAAGCGGATTGCATTCCCACCCCCCCGGCTGCAGCCGCACACATCCTGCTGATGATGGGTCTCCAAGGCCGAGGGCTGCTGGGCAAAGGAGAAGAAAAGGCAGAGAAGAGACCAATCAGAGATTTCAGTCACTGTTCGTTGTTGTTGTTTTAGTTGTCGTCCTAAACAAGTCCTAGGACCGCTATTAGATCGACTGTGTTAAGTATGCACAATGTCGTCTGCGTAGCCTCATCCCCCCAGCCGAGGCAGAAGGAGACGGCTGCGTATTTACTGTCTAAAACTGCGATGAGTGTTAGGAAGCCCACTGTCCTTCATACCTCCAGTCTGTGAAATGGTACATCAATCATAGGCTGCAAGTCATTAAAAAGTCACAGGCCACCCCCAGACAGGTTCTAAATAGACATGGCTTACTGTAAAGACGGCTTAAGACATGCATAAGTAGGCTGCGTCTTGTATTTAAATTAAAGACGTAAACATATAGATGCGGTATGCCACTTTTTCACTTCGTACGTACCTTTTCAAATGTCAGCGATTTTCAGGTGTCATGATTACTCAGTCAGTGATACGATGCAACATGTATTTTAAAAATACAACAATTAAACAAGAACTATCATTACTCTGTGGAGGGGGGGAAACAGTTTGCTTTTGAAGAAGAATCAAATGCCTTGTCTAGTCCCTCATTACAGGAGGAAGCAATGCATGATTAATTTAACGGATTCAAATGAAAGAAGCATGTATTCCACAAACTGAATGTTATTTATAATGCTGTTATGTAATGTCTACAAATATCAAGAATATATATATATATACACCGATCAGCCATAACATAATGACCACTGACAGGTGAAGTGAATAACACTGATAATCTTGTGGCACCTGTCAGTGGGTGGGATATATTAGGCAGCAAGTGAACATTTTGTTCTCAAAGTTGATGTGTTGAAGCAGGAAAAATGGGCAAGTGTAAGGATCTGAGCGATTTTGACAAAGGCCAAATTGTGATGGCTAGATGACTGGGTCAGAGCATCTCCAAAACTGCAGCTCTTGTGGGGTGTTCCCGGTCTGCAGTGGTCAGTACCTATCAAAAGTGGTCCAAGGAAGGAAAAGCGGTGAACAGGGTCATGGGCGGCCAAGGCACACTGTTGCACGTGGGGAGCGAAGGTTGGCCCGTGTGGAACTTAATGCTGGTTCTGATAGAAAGGTGTCAGAACACACAGTGCATCGCAGTTTGTTGCGTATGGGGCTGTGTAGCCGCAGACCAGTCAGGGTGCCCATGCTGACCCCTGTCCACTGCCGAAAGCGCCTACAGTGGGCACGTGAGCACCAGAACTGGACCATGGAGCAATGGAAGAAGGTGGCCTGGTATGATGAATCACGAGTTCAAGGTGTTGACTTGGCCTCCAAATTCCCCAGATCTCAATCCAATCGAGCATCTGTGGGATGTGCTGGACTAACAAGTCCGATCCATGGAGGCCCCACCTTGCAACTCACAGGACTTGAAGGATCTGCTGCTAACGTCTTGGTGCCAGATACCACAGCACACCTTCAGAGATCTAGTGGAGTCCATGCCTCGACGGGTCAGGGCTGTTTTGGCGGCAAAAGGGGGACCTACACAATATTAGGCAGGTGGTCATAATGTTATGGCTGATCGGTGTATATATACACACACACATACATACAAGAAGAGATGGAAATAGAAATGAATTGATCCAAGAACAAACAACAAAATATGTGCCAAATTGAAAGTGAAAATGTTAAAATGACACATTGCAAGAAGAACAGATCAAAGATGGACAAAGGAAATTATTGACTGGATCCCAAAAGATGAAAAAACACCTAGAAGACAACCAAATAGAAGATGAGAAGATAAAATCATAAACTTTGCAGGCGTGACATGGAAAAGAGAAGCCGTAGATCGAAGAAGGTGGGAGCATCGTGGGGAGGTCTTCAGCCAACAGTGGATTAATATAGGCTGACGGTGATGGTGATGATGATGATATTTTCTGTGACAGAGGTTTATAAGTAGAAGGTGGTGATTGTGATCAATATGAGGTTTTGACATGCATCTAGTTTGTGTAGACTGGATCAGCAGTGATAATATACTGTCAGTAGGATTATATTTACTTCCTGTGCAATTATAGAAATATTTACATTGCAGTTTTCGAAACCTCTGCTACTTAAAATGTTTTTCCAGTGACTTTGTGAGCAGCGGTGTACAGCTGTAACCCATTTCTGCATTTAAAGTGAGCTCTCAGTTACTCAGACCAATTATTTTCACATTTTAACAATGGTAATGGGATGTTATGACACTCACTGACTAGAGACAGCTTTAGAACATGTAGAATTGGGTTTCCAGTACCATGGCTGGACACCACATTTATCATTTTCTTTTCTAATCATCATCATCATCATCATCATCATCATCATCATCATCAAGTAATTGCTCCAAGAGCTTTCAATGTTGATAACTGTGACGTCTCAAAACTAGTATGAATAAAAAGGCTGGCTATTGATTGATTGCTTGATAGATTGATTGATTATGGTTAATATATTTATGATTGCAGCCTTTCTGATTGAGTATTAGTATCAGTATCACTAAAAGATGACTACAATTTAAAATACAATAAATGGGTTTTGTAACTAACATTTATGAACCTAACTTATTTTTCTAAATAAAAAAATGAAAAGAATTTTCAATTTATATTTAGCACAGTTTTTTTTTAAAGCATATTACAGAATTATTTGGAAGCCATATGCCAAAGTTAATTAATGTAATTCCTTAAAGGACAATTTGCAAATGTTAATCCACCAATAAGAGCATAACATGCATTACATGACTAGGAACATACTAACAATTTGAAGAATCATAGATAGTACAGTTGAAGAGTCACAGACAGTACAGTTGGAGTGTAGGTCTATATGGGCCTGGCTTTCATAATATTTAACCTAGAGTATGCCACTTACCCCATTCAGGTCAATGTTGTTGTTGGAGTAAGAATAAACAGAATCCTGATGTTACTGGTTGACAGAGTCTACAGTTACAGCTTCATGTAGGCCTTTATTTGACATTTGACTTTGTATAGTGAAACACTAAATGTATCATATAAGTTTATTGCATTGTAGAATATATTTTCTATTGTTTTAGGTCTAAGTAAAGAAGGCATTCTTAATTGACTGGGCTGCTTTACTTCTCTTTGAAAATGATTGAAACTATTGGTAAGTCCTGATTTATTTATAGACAATACTCAATACCATATTTAGTTTGAGAAGAAACATTTTAGACTTACCACCCAAGAAAAGCACATCATTTCTTCTGTGTGTTGCGGGATATTGGAATTCTAAATTGAGACATAGCTGGAGCTCATAAACAGTATGTTAAATTGGCACAAATTCCTTGGTCATACACTAAAATTACCACGTATTCAAATGATGTTCAGCCCATTCCAGTTTACAACAGCTATGATGACATACTGTCTGCATGGTCAAGTCTGTAAATTGCACAGCACAAGTAGGTAGTTTCTGTTGGTCTTTGCAAACCCCTTCTACTTGTCGAGTCATAAAGATCTATTCTTTATATTCTGTGCACAGAGAGAGAGAGTTTAGTGGGGTGGGGTTAAATCGTGGTGCACTGCTCCCTGCGTATTAAGTAGCCTAATATGCAACATTTTCATAGTGAGATGGGCAAATCTTCAGTGACACATTAACAGGCTAGACATGTTTGTATTATTAATTAAAAATAGAGTTCCAGAACACAATCAAGAGAACTGCTTGTCATGCTACTCCTAAGTATTGTGAGATCCCTTCTGCACAATGATACTAACTTTGCTTTAAATGGGTGACAACTGTAGACACCCAGCGTGCTTTGCAAGCGGTGGAGCGCCTTCAGGCCAAGCTTAAGGAGCGAGGCGATGTCCCCAGTGAGGAGAAACTGAACTTGCTAAAGACAGTCCTACAGAGCCCCCTGTTTCACCAGATCCTCAACCTTCAGACCTCTGTACAACAGCTTAAAGAACAGGTAGGATTGGTCTTATTTACAATGCTTCCTACGAGAGGTGTGAAATCTACTGCTGAGCTTTGATGTTACTAACATACATATAGTATCATACTTAGGTTACCCTATGCATATTGCTTTATCAAGATAATGGCTATCATGGTTAAGAATAATTATTTAAACCTACAAGATAATATTGAAGTTGTGATTGGCAGGACTAATGAGATTACAGTTCCAGGACAATGAAGTTCCCAGTTGTTTTTCTAGAATTGTGTTTCCTTTCAACCTTGCATTTCTTGTGGTGAAAAAGAGCACTGATATGGATGGAACACAATCCCTGTAAATACATTTGTACAGTTTGTATTGCAGTAATGTTGGGTGGACTTCTGGTCTCCATGTATAAAATAAATGTAGCCCATGGAATCTGAAACAGGTATGGGGTAAAATATTCATAGAAACTCTACCAGTGACACTTTTTGCAATTAAACTGCAGTAAAGCATGTATATCAATACAGAAATTCAAGGGTGACTTCAGTTAGATATGTTTTAGGAATGTTTGTGTCTTGAAGTGAAACTATGCTAAAAATGTTGTAGGAGGCACTGATAATAGGGCCTTGAACAGGAGGGGTTTAGCAAGTAATGCAAGTAGAACTTTTTTGTGTGCATGAGAGGTCAGTGATTGTAACAGCACATTAATTCATTTTATACTACAAAAGTTTACTATTTTTGTGGTTAAATATCCACAAAGAATTTAGTCATTTGGAATTTATGATGACACTCAATGAGCACTACTTAATATGTTGTAAAATGCAATGATAATGGGAAGTATGTGTAAATTATCCTGCAGTATATCTAACAAAGATGGAATTTCTTTCTAGTGCTTCAGTTAAAATAATACAACTTGTTTATATATATATAAAAAAATAATAACTTTAATTACAAATCAGTTTTCAACCATCTTTTTTGGCATAGATTTAGTACTATGCATAGGTATAAAAGAAGACTACTCGCTGATTTGTTTTTTCAAAACCCATTCAGAACAAAGATTCAATTTGTGCATTGTTTCCAGTTGAAAACCTAGGAGTTAGTCTGTTTACATGGGCCAGTTGGCCAAACTCCTTTGAAAAATCACCATGGCAACAGCCTTCTCGGCGCTGTGGCAGGGAGGCTGTACTGTGTGAAGTGGGGCAGAAGCAATTCCTTAAATGTGCAAGAAGGAAGCTGCGCCTGTAATCTGCTTACCCTGGCTGACCAATAAAGCTCCCATGCATAACAGACACGTAGGCCCCTACATTTCACACATCACATGCTGACTGGTGTCATCTTTTTATACCTCAGAATTAAACCGGCAACAGTGCTGTCATTGCTCAGGATGTAACAAAGGAAGAAGTACAAAAAGTATAAAAGTATTTTTCAAATACCAACACCCAGCTTTCCATCCGTTTTTGATAACCGCTTCATCCAGTACAAAGTCACAGTGCATTGACATACCTAGATATCTACAGTAGGTTTACAGGTTTATAATATAATTTTATGCTGCAGGATTAGCTTCAGTTGCCCCATTTACAACATAGCAATTAATTAGCAACACATTTTCAAGTGAATATTACAAAATGTAAATCAAGCAGCACTTTGTGTCATTCTGCTTTTTCTCTTAACAAGTTCACTGCCAATGGGAAAAGAATGCTTTATAGCTTGAAGGGACTCCAACACCAGGGCAGTTATCTCTTGGAGATTAGTTCAGTTAAACACTTATAGATAATCAGTCATCTAAGACTTGAAGCTAAACTTGCACTGACCTCACTTCTTAGCTGCTCAAATTGCCAGCCAACATTAGTTGATTTTTAAAATGGTTGCCAGTTCATTCGGAGACACTCAGATGTTATCTCCCATTAAGCTGTTAAAGCGGTGGTTTATTTGATTGATTTTTTAATAAGGAAATGGGCAAGAGGGTTTTTAACATATGAACAATTGTAAGTGCTTAAATAAAGATAAATTGTTTACTAAAATATATTCATTACTACTGCTACTACTTCAGATATTAAACTATATTTGATCATTTTCAAGACACCAAGATTTTGGCATGTGACACAACAAACCCACACGTTACCCTACTCATAAATAAAACAGATTTGCAACTAATAATCAAGCTTATACATTGTAACTATTATAACAATCCTGATTATTAATGGGATCCTCCTTGTTGTGTTTGTAATATGTTGTAGCCAAAAATGATCGAATGATATTGTGAATTTTTATAAACGTTTAAGGATGCTGTACATATCCTAGACAGCATATATGAGTTATGTAATACTGTTTTTTCATTCTTGTACTGAAAATAATTTTCTCACATTTTTCATCTTTTGTGTTGGTTCAAGGTGAATGCAGTGCCAGTGTCAGTGTCTCTTCATAACGAACTCTCCCAATCAATCAACCCTGGCCTTTGCTCTCTTCCGTTGAGCGAGTCCTATGTGTTGGCACAGCAGAATGGCAGTCTTGGCATGCAGGGAGATTCCCCAGTGGTTCCAGTTTCCCCACAGATAAATGGTAAACCATCAGCTGATGAGTTTGAGCACATCATTCGGTCAATGGCCCAGGTAAGACATGGCAAGCAAATGTTAGATATCCAGCTCTAATTAACTTGGATAGTGATGTATGACTGTAAAATGCTATTTTTAAATAATTATTGGAAAAGTGTTAATCACACACACACACAATAGGGCTGTACGGTATACTGTAAAAAACAATATACTGGTATTCATTTATGGACCGGTTTGGACTTTTACTATACCTTCATATCGGTATTTTAAAGTTTTGAATAATTTACTATTTACTGTGTCATTGAGTCATAGCATTCAGCTACCAGTAAACTGGATTGTGTTCGCGTATCCCACAACTTGCTGCGCCGGCTACTTGAGACTGCGCTGTCTGACATGAGACACATCTGATCAAAAAACGCCGATAGTGTTCGTGTAATGCAAATTTCCACAGATCTGCGCAGATCTGCACAGCTCCACCAATGGGATAGGTTGGATCCTGCAGATTATCTGCACTACAAGAACGCAACCACCTTTCTTCACAAACCCTGCAGAAATCGATGTAATTGGATGATTTTTTATTTTTATATTTTAGTTATTTAAAAAAATTGAATTGACAATCATTTAAGTAACAACTTAATTATTGTGCATCATAGGTTTACATTCAATTAAAAAAAGAATTGATGTAATTATTTAATAAAGCATTGCTATGTGTCAATCTAGAATTCTATATCTATGGTTTTGACAGTGTTGTTCACAGCCTCATTGTGTAATGAAAGTTGACATTCGCCTCCGCTAACAAGGGGTCAGCAGTAGTTTTCATTCAGCTTAACACGTCCCTCTTGATTTCTGCACAATCTTTTGTCTGACAGGCACAGCTCGCCTCCCACAGCAGCTTCTCAGAGCTGCACTGCGCTGTGCGTTTCTGCGCAGATTTCTGTGGCTGGGGCTTAGTGGTGTCACGCAGAAGCACCTGCGATAACACGCATCTGTGAATCTCTGCACAGAGCTGCGCTTTTCGAACGCGACCCTTGTTCTAGAATGAATGTGCCTCAGCCAAATATCGAAAATAAATTCCACGTGTATTGCGTGTTGACATGAACAAACAAACATGATCAATGCACAATCAATGAAGACGAGATGGAGGAGAGCAGTGTGGCTGAAACTTCACAGCAAAGTGACTCTATTGAATCTGTCCCGAATAAAGGTGCGTTGTCGATAGTGTGGACATGATTTGGTTTCAAGACAACTGACACAGAACACGAAACATAATTCAATGTCAGTTGTGTCCTATTATTTTTGCTTTATGAACAGTATAAAATAGCCATTAAAAAATACCGTCATACCGTCAAAAATGTGAAAAATACCGCAATATTGTATTTTGGCCATATCGCCCAGCCCTAACATATATATATATACACACACACACACTAAAGGTGGTTAGTAGGTTCATATATGCAATTTTTCCCTTTAATTAATTTAAAACTATATACATGCAATAATAATAACATGCAGCACAAAATACAGAAAGTGTGTATAACCTAACATTTTTATTCAAAAACTGTGCATTATCTTTTATGTGAAATGTCTAGTTTATTGCCATTTAATTATCATCACAGATAAGACAAGTATTTATTTCATTATGAGTAGGTCTATACTGAGAGGTAAATTAAAAATCACAAATATATTCTAGACTTTTGAAGATATAATGAATCTATTATGACTCCACTGTGTTTCCAACAGGGCCGGTATGTAATGCACATTGAACTTGAGAAGCCACTCTCTGGTGGGCTGGGGTTCAGTGTAGTGGGCCTAAAGAGTGAAAACAGAGGGGAACTGGGCATTTTTGTTCAGGAGATCCAGCTGGGCAGTGTGACACATTGGTAAGTTAGCATTATTGGATATGCAGTAGAATTTTTAAAACGTAACTTCTTTACTTATTAACTTACCATTCTCACTCATTGAATTGCTTAATTTACTTGTTTATTAGGTAGATCTTTATTAGGAAACATCTTGCTCATCAGTTTGCTTATTGGTTTATTGTGTGTGAATAGTCATTTGTTTATGTGTGCAGAGTCTGTAAAATGTTGGAAACTGAAATGCTTTCTTTTGTCCTGGAGGTGCTTCCTGTTTCATTAAAGCCAGAGTGTAGTAGTTTTAATAGTGTATTTAAATTAGAAACTCCTGAAGTGCTTTGTTGTTAAATTCGTATAGGTAGGCAAATAATTAGGCAAATTAGTTAGTTAAATAGTACATCTGCAGTACAAGAAACAACAGCATTCCCACCTTACTGTGCTAAATGTGTTCAGTGATTGTAAGAGTATTCTCCACAAAATCTGCATTTTCTCAGTGTGCATGTCTGATGTGTTAATATCTGTGAAGCAAGTAGGTTTTGACATTTGGTAGTCATCTTTTCTGAGTAAGGAAAATGCATGGTAAAAATGGATTTGGGGCATTGGCAATGTGCTGTTATGCAGATGTTTTTGAGGCTTTGATAAAAAACATTACCAAAATACTTTCAGAACAGCTAGGTAGGATTATTTAGGTTTTCAATATTTTTTAGGTTGACTTTCACTGTAGCCCTCCATGAAATTTTGTTTGATGCTGGTCTATATCAACAAGAATAACATACTTGTGTAAGAAAAAGTGATAACAAAGGAAAAAGGTGCAAAGGGAAAATGAAGCTTTCAGTGTAAAATATTTCTGTATGCAACTTAATTAAGTTAATGAATTAACACATTGTCTATTTACCTGCAGACAGGTGTACCCTTACAACACAAATAACAGAAACATTTAATTTATGTAGCAATATGTCACCATTTTGCAGTGATGGGAAACTAAAAGAGGCTGATCAGATCTTATCCATCAACGGACAACCACTTGACCAGACCATTACTCATCAACAAGCTATCAGCATCCTCCAGAAAGCCTCAGAGAAGGTCGATCTCATTATTGCAAGAGGCCCTATTCCACAGCTGGCCAGTCCAGTGGTCTCCAGGACACCTTCTGCAGCCAGCACTCTGTCAGCCCACTCCAGCGCGGTGAGCACTCTGGGATATCACAGATGCTCAGGACAGTGACACCTCTCCAGTAGTTTACTTTTATTACTTTTGACACTACAGGGTTTAGCTTCAGGTGAAGAAACTGAAATGTGAAAGAGTTGTTTCTAACATTATATATATAAATAGTTACAATAATTACAAATTAAATGAAATACTAGCAATGAAGAAATTGCTGTGTATTCATGTCTGAAGAAAGATTTACCAGCCCACTGCTCCTTTAGTGAAATGTATGAGTTAAAAAATGTACCTTTAATGTGATTTGCAAATTATGTTCTTCACCCTGAACATTGTTTCTTTCGCTCACCTCATATTTCACTCTGTAATCAACCTCTGCAGACACACTGGCAGCATATGGAAACAATTGAGCTGGTGAATGATGGGACAGGTTTGGGATTTGGAATAGTGGGAGGAAAGACCACTGGTGTCATTGTGAAAACCATCCTGCCTGGTGGAGTGGCAGATCAGGTATGAGGCTGATTTATTTCAGTACATCTGATGGATTATAGAAAGGAAGGGGACCATTTTAAACTTCTCTTTTCCTGTCACAATTAAAACTGAAAATGTTAAACAGTTGTTTTGTCTACATCGAGATGTTGTGAAGTAGTTTTTGTCTTCCCTCCTCAGGATGGCCATCTGCACAGTGGAGATCATATTCTGAAGATTGGTGACACTGACCTGCATGGCATGGGCAGTGAGCAGGTGGCCCAAGTGCTCCGGCAGTGTGGCAACAGAGTGAAACTGGTCATTACAAGAGGAGCCATGGAGGAGTCCTCGACCGGCCCACCTCCACCAGTGCTAGCTCCTGTAGCAGAGCAGCAGGTAAGAAGACAAGAAGGGGCCTCAAGTTCAGATCATACAGAGACTCCTGATATGTTATGTACATATAGTTCAGTGTACAACATTTTATCAGCTGAAATGATCACTGAATAACATTGTTTTAAATGAAGGGTGTGAATACTTTTCACTACTACTATAACCATAGTAGTAATAATAACTCCAGTTGCTAATTAGATCTATTAAAAAGCATAAGTTGTTGAGAGATGTATCTAAGTATTTGTATCCAATATTGTTTTTTTTTTAAATAAGAGAGGACATTATGGGTTAGTCCTTACTGGGCACGACAACATTTTGTGACAAATAGTTTAATTTCCTGTGGAGAAAAATCAAACTAAGATTAAATCTTTGTTTGTAATATCATTGAATACCACACACAATAATATACACACCTTCATATTTCACAGAAGAGCCAAAATAAATAACTCTTACATACTAAACAAACAGCCAGAGTTAATTCTTTCATAGACTATCTCATTTTAAAATGTGAATGTGTTATTAGTGAAGTTATGCTCATGGAAAGTGTAAAAACAAATTAACACAGATGACTCGCTGGATTTATTTTAGCCTGCTGGACATTGTGACACATGGGTGAGAAATGCTTGTCATGCATGGATGTGGAATTATTTGACTTCAGCCCCAGGACACACCTCTGCATTTCACATTCATTTCTATTCATGCAAAGTGGCCGTTAAACTGAAAACTTAAAGACAAACTCTTATTGCAGGGTGAACTGACAGATGATGAAGAGGATGATCTTGATGCATTTGATGTGGAGCTGACCAAAAATGCACAGGGTTTAGGAATTACTATTGCTGGCTATGTCGGAGACAAAAATTCAGGTTGGTATGATGTGTTTTTTAGATTGATTTGTATTAGGTTACAATATAAATCAAAATTAAAGTTTCCTTACTTCATACTATTTATAATAATTTATGTCCATTTTATCTTGATCTCTTTGGGGCAGATACTTACATTTCTTTGCAAATGTATTGTTGTTATTATTTCCTGTAATTGCAGATATCATATAGTACGCACAAACGTACGTCATTCCTTTGAAACACTATGTGACTTTTGATTGTGACATTATGTAAATTCCATGATGCATGTGTGTATTTTTGTGTGAATAAGAATTTCGAATTTTCAAATTTTCCTCAGTTATGAGCAAATCCCTTTTATTTCTGCAGAACCCTCTGGAATCTTTGTGAAGAGCATCACAAAAGCCAGTGCAGTAGAGCAGGATGGACGAATCCATGTTGGCGATCAGATAATTGCCGTAAGTCAGTGGTTACAATGTAATTTCTAACAGATGATTTAGTGTCACTTTATCAACTCTTTTCAAGGGGTTGTGTTATCCATTTTAAATGAATGGAATGAGTTAAATAAATCAGGCTTTAGAAATCACTCTGCAACCAATTTCTCAACTTACCCATCATGTTGTCTGTGTTTTAGAGCATTCTTACCTCTGCAGAAGGGCCTGCATTAGGATTTGTGTGCACTTTAGGAAAAGTAAATAAGAGAGACAAACCAATAATGATCAGAAAAAATAGTTGTTGATTACTACTGACCAGCATTCTACAGGCAATAGATGTAATCAAATACATTGTTTGTTCTCAACCAAATACCTGTGCCCAAAAACCCACAACCTTTACACTGTTTTAGTTGATTGAATATCCTAAAGACAATAGCTGAATACGATGAATACGATAAGAAAGTATCCCCTAGAAAGAAGTGAATACAAACTAATGATTGCTTTATAGATAAAATGGAATTAACAACATTAAACCGTTAACGATATAAAGAATACAAGAAAATACTAAAAGTAATTTTTTCCGCTACATATTTTTGCATTATATTATTTGTATTTACAGTTATATACTTTATATTCATATTTGGATTGCTGTATTATAGAATTGTGGACTGTGTTTTACTGTATACTATGTATGTAAACATTGACACTAAAGTGAAGGCTTTTATAACTATCTTGCCTTTACAGGTGGACAGGACAAATATTCAGGGCTTCACTAACCAACAAGCAGTGGAGGTCCTGAGACACACCGGGCAGACAGTGCATCTGACTCTCATCAGGAGAGGGTTCACAGCCGAGGAGCAGCTCATTTCAGAGCTCAGGCCGCCGCCCGCAGATGTTAACGAGCTGGATGTAGATAGAATAGATTCAGACACTACCACAGGTAATTTCACCCTGCATTAGAAAACCATGAAGCCGAAATTATATATTAAAGTCTTTATAAAACTGTATTTTATGTTTTCGTGATGGCAGGAAGAGGGTTAGCCCGGGGTTTTGTGTTACCACAATTATGGTGCCATTTTTAGAACACAGTCCTCCACCCAGTCTTTGGAATTGCAGAAACTCATTTAGAGGGATAGACACATAAAAATGAGTCCATGGCAAACACGACACGTATAGGTCCTGTATAGTTTTATTTTATTTTATGCCATTTCAGACTAAATAAGATGCCGTGTTCTTCGGAAGCACTGTAACTATTCTCTGAATTTATGACTGACATGCATATGATATCATTGGGTGTTAATTGGTATTCAGAGGATCTAGACAGAATCCAGACACTGCACCCGTCCCTGTGTGGAGGTTCGAATTTGACTCCTGTCGAGGATGAACAACTGCACCCTGAAGGAGGTAAGAAATCTCTCCTCAATCTCTCATTTTGGAATAATGACATAAAACAAGTCTTTGACAATTGATTCTTATACTTATATATATATATATATATATATATATATATATATATTTCAATCAATTATGTTACTTTTATAACTTTTTGGAAAGTGATCTTGCAAAGATATGTTATTTTGTATTGTGTCCTGAATGAGATACAAATAACAAACATTTATCCCAAACTAATATCATCGTTCTACAAAGATAATAATATGCATCACAATGACTTTCCAGGAAGCAAAGACCATAGGTAATTAAAAATAATAATATTCAGAATTTTATGATTATCATTATAGTGGATATCAAGGAATACTTATTTGCAATGCTTTTTTCCTAAGGAACACAGCAGACAACAGTAGATGAAGAGGAGCTGAAGAAAAAATGGGAGTCTGAGCTTGGTCCTAGCAATGAAGTAGTGGTATGTCATATATAAATATATTATAATTTCTTACCTGTTATGTGTAATAGCAGATAAGGTACGATGAAACAGTGTATCTGTTGTTGTCACATTAGGGAAATATAATAAGCCAGTCGTTGATGTGTTGATTAACATGTTCTTCTTTCCATCAGTTACATTGAAGTGGCTTGATTCATATTTTGACATAAATCTTGTGAATATACAGATGATGAACTGTGTATCTGGGAAATCTTTTCCGATTTGTCAGCTGTAGTGCTCAATATTCATATTAATGGGTGTATGAATTTAGGTTTTTATAGAAGCTAGTGATATAAAGTGTGCATTATAAGTCTACAATTTTTATTCATGGTAGTGTTTACCAATTGGCTTAGATGAGTGCAATTTAGTATCTTAAAAAAGAGTTACCTGCTGTGGCTGGTATATAACATTCAGTGCTCATAATTTGATGGTGTGACAGATATAAATGGTTCACACAAATCGAACATCTATAGGTTGTTTTCTGTAAAAAGCTTAATATTTGTCTAATAATTATGCCCATCTGGGCATCATATCCTTAGATTGCTCAAGTTCAAAAGTTCAGTGAAAGCAGTGGACTTGGCATTAGCCTGGAAGCATCCACTGGGCACCATTACATACGCTCAATCCTGCCAGAGGGACCAGTTGGACGCAGTGGCAAGCTGTTCAGTGGAGATGAACTGCTTGAGGTAACAACTATACACTCTTCGCTGATATATTCTTAAAATAATAATTTAATTCCAGGTTTAATCTGCACTTTTCGGAGAACAGATTTTTTTTAAAGATCACTCTTTCTTCCTAGCTGCATAAGTGAAGCCAAATGTGGTTTTAAGGGTGATGATGGTGATTATTATTGTTAGTTTTAAACTATTAATTTGGTTTAAGCCTTAAGTAAAAGTAACCAATGAAAACAATAGACAGTGAACTTTAAAGGGTTAGATTGTGCAAAGTGGTTAAACAAAATATGTGGAATGCAATATAGTACCATGAATTATACAGTTAAGCAAAATACCAACCAACTACAGTAAATCAAATTAAGAATGACCAAATAGTGCAGTGGAATAGGGATGTGAAGTAGACATAATCATTAAATTGATGCTACCTATGATCTGATCCTCTGTAGTGGCCAGTGTGATATGTTTGAATAACTTATCCACTCACAAAATTATATTGCAGGTTAACGGAATATCTTTACTTGGCGAAACTCACAAGGAGGTTGTTAGTATTTTAAAGGAGCTACCTCTCTGTGTGACCCTGGTGTGCTGTCGTCCAGCCTTGCCCTTTCAAAGTGACTGTGATATTACCACACACCACCTTCCAGAACAATGTGCTGAACCAGTTGAGAAGGTAATTCAGTCTATTTAACCCCCTGACCATACAAGTGTGGTGTGACACAGGTTTTAAAAGTTCTCAATGTTCAGTTTATTATTTACACATGGAGAAAATGTGTTTATAGTGCAGTTCAGCTTGAGAGATAATCATATTTTCAACACCAACTTTATCTAATGCAGATACTATGGGATTTGTGAGCATTTATATAATATCATATAAAGGGCTAACAGGATTGTTGAGCTCTGTTAAGCTGCAGGATAAAAAAAATGTAAGGAGATAAAGAAATCCCTTTACACAGAAAAAACTACTTTATTTTCAAAATTAGCATCTGTTTCAGAATATATTACATGATAATGATGATGTTTATCATTGTTTTCTCAAGGTCCATGTAGACATTGATGAGTGTGTTGCTTCTTTTGAAACGGATGACCCTGTAAAAAACAATGTAACTGAAGAGACTCTGGGATCTTCCTTGGCCATGTGGGAAACAGAAATACAAGATATTGAATTAGAGAAGGGAGAGATGGGACTGGGCTTCAGTATTTTAGATTATCAGGTAAGAAACCATGACATTGTGGTTTATTACTGTTCTGTGACTTGTTCAGGAATGTGGGCAAGAATAATAAATCAATTTTTCAAACCAGAAAAATCTGAAATAAACTCCCAATATGCTATTTGTTCAATATTTTTTCACTTTGAAAGAGCATTATCATGATAAGTGATATGTAACTGTATATATTAGTGCAGATGTTCTTTTGTTCTGTTTGATTTACTAAAATAGAATGGCTTCACCTGCAAATCACTTACCGGTTTACCTTGTACCTGAAACAGGACCCCGTTGACCCAGTAAAAACAGTGATAGTGATCCGCTCCCTGGTGCCCGATGGTGTTGCAGAACTGGACGGCCGTCTGCTTCCCGGGGACCGGCTCATGTTTGTCAACGATACAAACCTGGAAAATGCGAGTCTGGAGGATGCAGTGCAGGCGCTGAAGGGGGCAGCGATTGGAATAGTCAGAATTGGAGTGGCCAAGCCCTTACCTGTAAGGTCTTTAATGCGGTGTCAACTTCAATATAAAAATGTAAATGTGTGTGCCCGTGTGTGCTTGTGTGTGCCTTTGTGCGTGTTGTGTTCTGTCAGCATTGTGCGGTAACCAGCAGAATAGCATCTGATTACAACTAACTTAAATTTTTAATAAGTAGCTTGATAACACAATGTCAGATCCTGAGCTTTGCGGGACCGGCAGCAGCAAAACTGTGTCTCCCTTAACATGTTTGTTTGTTTTAACTTGTGTAAAGAGCTTTTGTTAAAGATATTAAAGGATATATTTAGGCTTAGGTTTTTAATGTTTGCTGTGGCTGTGGGGTGACTCTGTGACCTGATGAGGAAGCTTGTTTCTTTTCTGATGATTTTGTTAATTTATGTAAGTATTTATGGTTTTCTTTTAATAATGAATCAAAAGCCTTTATAAAGAAGTCCACACAATACATAGTTTACTGTTCTTACAAACCAGAACTAGTTTCCCCTGTTATGTACATTCTGGGTGGAATTATGATTGAAAGCCTAAATCCTGAAGTTTAAACTGATAACCCCCCCCGTTTGCCAAAGAAGCAAATTCTAAACAGAATTTGTAAAGGTTTTTAAAAAAATGCTGTTTTATTTCGGGAGACTTACCTTTGATTTTCTCATTACAGAAAAAGTGCACAAATTTCGCTACAGAGGTACAGTCTGTGAGATGTAGTCCATGTAGTTCTATTAAACTCACTAACAAGCCCCCGCACTACTAACATGCTAATTCTGCTTAGATTTTGATAAAGCAAAGAAAAAACCTAAACAAATTAAATACTAATTAGAGTAGAGCTGCCGACTCCGAGTGAGTTGCCCCAGTGTTCCTGGGGGTGTGCTTTGCATATCATCTGCACAGTTCACCCTCACGCCACTGTTTCTGCAGCTCACCCCAGAGGAGGGCAATTCTTCTTCTAAGGATGAGTCCGTCTTCTACACTGCTCAGCAGTTTGAGGAGGAGGAGCCTGCTGATGCTGCAGTTTTCCATGCAGAACTAGCACTGGTTAGTTACCTTTTACGAGGTTTGGCAAATCAAATGAAGCAAAAAGCAGAAAATTACGGAATCATGCGTTACTCTCCCGGTTGAATTCAGTCTGACATTCACGAGTTTCTCTACATTTTGCAAAAGTTAGCATGGAACAAGAAGGGAATATTCTTTAAAGCTGAAGGAAAGCAGTCCTTTCGGTTTTAAGCCTATTGTTTTTCATAGCTCTCTTAATAGTCGTTACTGAAACGTTGTTGACTTTAATAACCACTCTTTATTCACAGTGATAGCAGCTTTCGTTGGACAGCGGATCTATGAAATTACCTTCTGTCACATTCTCAATATCATTATTTTTTCCTAAAGACTTTTCTTAATATTATTTTTTACTGTTTTGTAATAGCTTATGCATCCCTGTATTGATTGATGTTTGTTACTCTTTTGCAGATTGACTCAAACGAAGCAGACATGACTGACAAGACGTTTGATTCTCAGTACCTAGGGGAAGAAGACGACACCTTTCAAGCCTCCATGTTAGCGTTGCATGGCAGTACATGCAGTGTGGATCTGGATTACCAGCTTTCAGTGCAGTCGTCTACACCCAAGGTAGTGTTTCATTCATTCATTGGTAGTTTTCCTTGACATTTTAAGGAAGTTTAAACCTATTTTTGCTAAATGTTGAAATGTATATTTAGGGAATTAAATGTCTAAATGGATCTTAATGTAGGAGAAATTCAATCCTTATTATGTGAACTGCCACATATCTGTGAGTTTTGTATTATAGGATTAATTTAAGGTATTTTATTTTTCACTATCCACTCTTTACAAGCGTTTGTGGTGATATTTTGATATTTTAGATACATATTTTAGTATGACTCTTTGCTGGTTTGAATCAGAAATACTGTTTTGTAATGTCAAGACTCAATATGGCATCATATGTAGTCCTTGCTAATGGCATACATGAGAAAAACAAAACAGATTTTTTTACTATAACCATGGCCCCCCTTCCTCTGTTCCCTGTGTACCATCATCGCCACAATCCTGTAATACAATATCCATTATGCCTTCCTACTTTATATTCCCCTTTACCCATAGGTATGAGTGGATGTTGTGTGTACTTGTGTAACTTGTTACAAATTCGCACATTAATTGGATTGCTTTTGTAAGTAGTAGATGGATAAGTAATGAATGGCACCTTTGGACTGTATTTCCACCACACTATAAAATTACTATAAAAAGACAGGAACCAGGGGCAGCTACAAAGCTTGAATATAGGATAGGAGAACCTCTTCCTCAATCTCAGAGTTTTTTTCATATGTACCGAAATGTTTCAGTTGTTAG
Source organism: Amia ocellicauda (assembly GCF_036373705.1). Lineage (NCBI taxonomy): Eukaryota > Metazoa > Chordata > Actinopteri > Amiiformes > Amiidae > Amia > Amia ocellicauda. The sequence goes on along the minus strand of NC_089862.1, from coordinate 27,138,998 downwards.
TCAGTTGTAGTTATTTTTTAACAATAAAGTAAGGATAAATTAAAATGATAAACCACCAGCCAGTAAAACAATTGGTCATTAACATAAACTATAATTAATGATTCATAAGAATCTATTTTCAGTTGGAAGAAAATTATAATTCTAACTGACCATAACCCTGCAGTACAATATGGTTTGTTTTATCTACTAGACTTCCCATGAAGAAGCATTTGCAAATCCCTCATTTTCAGCAGTGTCTGAATTTGCTGATGAATCAGAGCCATTTTTCCCTGAAGAGAAACCAATCACTCTTTCCCAACCATGGACTGCTTCAAGTTCAACGTTACCAGATCGAGCTGCTAACAAAGATCTGTCTCTTGAGCAGCACTTAAGTATATTGGAGAGAGAGCATGTAATGCCAGAGATTGTACAATCCGAACCAAGTTCAGGTTTTAACCATGAGAGAAAGCCTGTGCAGTCTTTTGAGACACCGATGGAATTGGACAAGGCAGCTGATGCCTGTGCAAACTATAAGTCCAGCCATGAAGGCAGTGTGGCCACAGATCCAATCAAAGGTGATATAGATGATAGATCATCTCATCATGAAGGCTTTGCAGCTGTAAAGGTAATAATCTGTTTATGGGCTGCTTTTATTATTAACATTCTTTACATTTATGTGCAAGATGATTTAGTCACAATTGCTCACAGCTGAGCAAATACTCATATAGGCCCTTAATGGCTGATTGTTTAGATCCCATGGGTCTATGCTTGAAATCATTGTGTTGTACCATCAAAACATTATAATGATTTATGGTTAATATGAAACACACAGTATTTGGATTGGCTATATAGTTTTGATAAAACTATTTAATAGAGCAACTTTTTAATTAAATCTAAAGTGGGAACATAATTAATCTGTGATATACATGCATAACCTGGGAATTTCCAACATTGTTAGAATTCTAAAAACATTCTAATACACAATTAAAAATATATATATTCCTTACAAAATTCCTTGAATACTTTTCAATTTATGTGCTAGTTCCAGTAGCAAAATATTACTACATGGCTGTCTTGTGTTTGAAAATAACATGGAAACAATTAAGTGAGTAAATGGTAAAATCAATCTGATTTATTTAATGTAATTTAGTTTGAATTTATAATACCCATCTTAAAAAGGTTGTAAAAGTGCATGATTTTTAGACTCAGAATGGCAAGTGATGCATCTAATTCCAGTGAGCAAGATTAAAAAAAACAATTTTGTTTAATAAAAAGCTCTCCATCTTTAAGTTTTGACTTCACTGAAAACAGTGATGGATCTTGATGCTCTGGGAAGTTTGCCAGTGATCTGCTTACCAGCCAGTCAAAGTGAAATACTCCCTTAGGCTGAGATTTCCCTATTAAACTAATTCAGCAATCTTGACTGACAAAATTGGGACTTTTATTCAGGTAGTTTGCATTTGCTGTACCAAAGGAGTGTTTGAATATGTCCCAAACCCATCCAAACCTTGTTACCTCCCAGTAGTAGCTAATATCCCTATATATATATATATATATATATATATATATATATATAGATATATATATATATATATTGGTGTATTGATCTATTTAGAATAAATATGATCATTCATAATAAAACAATTGTTACATTCTTTATCACATAATTCCTTACTACAACTACTATTTAGGATGAAGAACATTGTGTGGATCAAGGACCTGAGGAGAAGGTTGATAAAGAAATGTTCACACCTGGAAGCAGTTTTGAGAGGACAATCACTGTTGTCAAGGGCAACTCTAGTCTTGGTATGTTATCTGTGTTTTTTATTATGTTTTTCTCACTGTATATGTTTCTAGTGAGCATGGTTGTGCTTAATGGTGTTGGGGACCTATAATTATTTATTTGTAATGCTACAATGGTGTATTTTCAGTTGTATGAAATACGTCCTTGCATTGCAAATCACTCAAAGATTTATCCTAAGAGTTTGAGCCAATAATGACAAATTGTTGGAAGTGTGTAAGACAAGACCATGTCACAATGTGGTAAACTATATTAGAAAAAAAAAATAATAATAATAATATAATATATGATCATAAAACAGGACCTATAATTGGATTTTAAATATTCAATGTCAAAAGGCTCTTAACATAATATAAACAAACATACATACACTCACGCATATGATTTCTTACATCTCAATCATATGATTTCATATCCTATATCAGTCAAGCAGTTATTTAACATTCTATAGCTCAATTTTTTTAAACATGCTCATATTTTGTTCTCAAGACTCAGGGCCAGATTAAATGAAAACTTTAACCCAACCGCTAATAGCTAATAGCAAACTACAATACTGAATTTGCTAGTGGCTATGTTAATAAGTAGAAGAAAGAAGTTTGTGTTGATAAACAAAGACACCACTGAGAACAAATTTCTAGTTTCCTTACAGTGGGTGGGTCAATGTCTGGATTTAATCGCAGCAGCCCTAGATTCACAAGACAAATTGATTAAGCTTTCACTCATTATTTCTGCCCTCCCAAAGTGCATTCCTTCCATTGTGTTTTGTTTTATTATGAGGGCAGAAGAAATATTTTCAACCAAGAAGGCTGGTTACAAATGTATGTCGTTGGTGGGGGACATTTACATATGTACATTTTAAAAAAGTGATATAGGATATGAAATCAAACAAAAACGAAATATTAGTAAAGCACTTTAAGTTACAATTAGATCTTTAAATCATCTTAGTACTTACTAAATTACAGTAATGGAGGCCCTGGTAAACTATTTTAAACAATAATAAATTACATAATAATAATAATGATAATATGAATAATTTATATTGAAGGCAACTTAGACGGTTTACAATAGTACAATATAATCAATATAAAATAATATATTTACATTATTATAATATGTGATCATTACTGTTAAGTCTAAGCATTTTTAACTTCTTCTATAGAAGGTATTTTGTGAGCATTGATACTTATGTGCAATCAGACATTTAGATGTTTCTTTCAAATGTATTATTTATTTATTAAAATTGAGTACCTAAAATATAAATTATATTTGTATTTATGTATAAATACAATAGTTAAAATATGGGCTCTACTAACCTAATTTATTTAAATGCTTGCATTACTGTACTGAATTTCAATTTCAGATTAAATGCTTTAATATTCCTCTGGTTTATATCTTATACACCGATCAGCCATAACATTATGACCACTGACAGGTGAAGTGAAAAACACTGATAATCTCATTATCATCGAACCTGTTAGTGGGTGGGATATATTAGGCAGCAAGTGAACATTTTGTCCTCAAATTGATGTGTTGAAGCAGGAAAAATGGGCAAGCGTAAGGATCTGAGTGACTTTGGCACGGGCCAAATTGTGATGGCTAGACGACTGGGTCAGAGTGTCTCCAAAACTGCAGCTCTTATGGGGTGTTCCCGGTCTGCAGTGGTCAGTACCTATCAAAAGTGGTCCAAGGAAAGAAAAGTGGTGAACCGGCGACAGGGTCATGGGCGGCCAAGGCTCCTTGATGCACGTTGGGAGCGAAGGCTGACCCGTGTGGTCCGATCCAACAGACGAGCTACTGTAGCTCAAATTGCTGAAAAAATGAATGCTGGTTCTGATAGAAAGGTGTCAGAACACACAGTGCATCGCAGTTTGTTGCGTATGGGGCTGCGTAGCCGCAGACCAGTCAGGGTGCCCATGCTGACCCCTGTCCACTGCCGAAAGCGCCTACAATGGGCACATGAGCATCAGAACTGGACCATGGAGCAATGGAAGAAGGTGGCCTGGTCTGATGAATCACAAGTTCAAGGTGTTGACTTGGCCTCCAAATTCCCCAGATCTCAATCCAATCGAGCATCTGTGGGATGTGCTGGACAAGCAAGTCCGATCCATGGAGGCCCCACCTCGCAACTTACCGGACTTAAAGGATCTGCTGCTAACGTCTTGGTGCCAGATACCACAGCACACCTTTAGAGGTCTAGTGGAGTCTATGCCACGATGGGTCAAGGCTGTTTTGGTGGCAAAAGGGAGACCTACACCATATTAGGCAGGTGGTCATAATGTTATTGCTGATCGGTGTACATTCATCATTTTAAAACCTTATTTTGCTGCCACTGTCTCTTCGTTTTGCTTTCTTCATGGAATGTAAATTATTTGAGTCTGCCTAAACTGTATAAAGATGAAGGGAGATAACATTTAGTCTCCTTAGTATCCTTATGAGAGTTTACCACAGGATATTTGCATGGTAATGTGACATTTGTCCCATGTATTTCCCATAATTATATCATTCATGCATATTTGTCATGGTTTTCCATGATTTGTATCATAGTTTACTGTACCTAAACTCTCCTTTGTCATGATTTAACTTTACTTTCCTACACTTTACAGCACTTTTACTATGGTAAACCTTTTATAAGGATAATTATGCATTTGACTCATGTCAAGCAAACGAAGGTGTTTAAAGAAATAATATATAGATATATCCTTGTTTATGCATTTGTTTTATTTATTTACATAATTTAAAAGCTTTAACACATCTGATCCAGCCCTTGCCTTAGGACAAATTTTGGTTACATAACTGATTTAATTTCTACTTCAATCTAAGCAGCAGTAAAATAGCCAAAGCACATGGGCTAAACTAAACCAATTATAAATGTAGCATAATTGTGTATATATACAGTTAAGTCCATAAATATTTGGACAGTGACACAATTGTCATAATTTTGGCTCTGTACGCCACCACAATGGATTTGAAAGGAAACAATGTGATTTAAGTGTAGACTTTCATCTTTAATTTGAGGGTAGTTACATTAAAATTGGGTGAACGGTGTAGGAATTACACCCATTTTTATATGTGGTCCCCCCAATTTAGTGGCTCAAAAGTATTTGGACAAACTAACATAATCATAAATTAAATTGTGAGTTTCAATACTTGATTGCAAATCCTTTGCAGTCAATGACAGCCTGAAGTCTGGAACCCATAGACATCACCAGATGCTGGGTTTCTTCCCTGGTGATATTCTGCCAGACCTGAACTGTATCTGTCTTTAGTTCCTGCTTGTTCTTGGGGCGTTTTGCCTTCAGTTTTGCCTTTGCTATCTCTCTGATAGGTTTGTTTTGATTTCTAAGACATTAGATGTGGCCAAATCAACTATTTGGTACATTCTTAAAAAAGACCATGGAAAACAACTGTGGTGGATGACAGAAGAATTCTTTCCCTGGTGAAGAAAAACCTCTTCACAACAGTTGGCCAGATCAAGAACACCCTCCAGGAGGTAGGCGTATCTGTGTCAAAGTCAAGAATCAAGAGAAGACTTCACCAGAGTAAATACATAGGGTTTACCACAAGATGTAAATAGGAAACAGGAAGACATCTAATGAACCCTGTACAGTTCTGGAACAACATCCTATGGACAGATGAGACAAAGATCAAGAAGGGAAGGAACTGCTCATGATCTGAAGCATGCCACCTCATCTGTGAAACATGTTATGGCATGGGCATGTATGGCTGCCAAGGGAACTGGTTGCATTTAGCATTTTTTGTGTTTAGGGCTATGTTATCTTCTCAGATTCAGCCAAATGCTTCAAAACTCATTGGACGGCGCTTCACAGTGCACATGTACAATGACCCAAAGCATACTGCGAAAGCAACCCAAGACTTTTTTAAGGCAAAGAAGTGGAATGTCAAGTCAATCACCTGACCTGAATCTAATTGAGCATGCATTTCACATGCTGAAGGCAAAACTCCCCAAGAACAAGCAGGAACTAAACACAGCTACAGTACAGGCCTGGTGATGTCTATGGGTCTCAGACTTCAGGCAGTCATTGACTGCAAAGGATTTGCAACCAAGTATTGAAACTCACATTTTAATTAATGATTATGTTAGTTTGGCCAAATACTTTTGAGCCACTAAATTGGGGGACCACATATATAAATGGGTGTAATTCCTACACCGTTAACCCAATTTGGATGTAACTACCCTCAAATTAAAGATGAAAGTCTACACTTAAAGCACATCTTGATTGATTCCTTTTAAATCTATTGTGGTGGCGTACAGAGCCAAAATTATTACAATTGTGTCACTGTCAAAATATTTATGGACCTAACTGTATATATACAAAATTATGCTACATTTATAATTGGGTTAGTTTAGCCCATGTGCTTTGGCTATTTTACTGCTGCTTAGAGTGAAGTAGAAATTAAAACTGTGTCCTAATGCAAGGACTGGATCAAATCAAACCTTTTGCCCACCTGCTAATAGCAATCTAGAAATATGTACATTATATTTATGATTAAAGCAAAAAACTTTTACATATGGCAAACCTGAGAACATTTTGCAATTAAATAAAAAATATATACATTCTTGAAAATAATCAGCGTGTCTGATAACATTCGCAACGTTATCAATCTTAAAAACAGACAAAGCATTCAGAAATCTGTAAACATAGTTGGAAAACAGAAATCATTTAACAATAGCTTTGAAAGTAGGTCCCATTTAAAGATATTTCAATAATACTGTGATAATTATATCACTACCAAACTACCAATATCCTATATTGTCCTATATTTACATATTGTGAAATACTAAAGTGTACTGTTGTGCTTGGTAACCAACTTGCAATACCGGTATACGTGGTTTTGGAATAGCTCTAATTGCAAGTCTTTGTGAACAGTTCTAGGTATATTTTTATTCCACAGTATAATTGGATATTAAGGTAGAATTGTATAATTAAAGCAAAAAAATAGAATGAGAACATTTTTTAATTAAAATCCCCGATGGATAAATGTGAGCAGTTTGTAATGCAATTGCTGCATAGGAAAATACAATTCATCTTGTAACAACAATTTAATCTGAATCCACCCAAGAAATAAATATATTGGCTTTTACATTAAAGTTGGTGACAATTGTGGTTTACAAACCCTTGGCCCTGAACTATCGATACGCAATACTTAAAAATGGGTTGACAGTAAGTTAAATTTTAACAGTCAAACCTGCAAACATTGTTTGTGATATATTTATCCTTGAGGAAGACTACAACTTTAAAAATGTTACAATGATGTGGCAATTAGCCTGTGTTTGCACTGTTTAATAAACTAATAATAACTAAAATAATAGCTGTTCCACCATTTGTAGACATTATGTCAAAACTGTCATAGTAGAATAACAGGGAGAAAGCAGTAGACTTATTTTGTCCTGCACAACACTATGTTATGTGAAACAGCATAAGGCACAATACATCAATAGGTGGGACAATAACTCATTGGCTAATGTCTTTGGCTCTAAATGTTATATTATATGTAGATAGTGGAAGCATGCAGAATGTTTTCTTTAATGTCAGCATTTTAATTTGGGATTGAGTGTTTAGCACTCAGTATTTACTATCAATACAAAATTATGACATGTAAAACTGTTCTGAACAGCAAATCAGTTTTATCAATTTAAAGTTTTAGATCACTGCACTGCACTGCACTACAAAATGTCATCTAAATTTGTGAAAATGATATCAGATAACTGCAGGTGATCATTACGACACAAATAAATAAATATATATATATATATATATATATATATATATATATATATACATGTATATGTATGTATGCCAAAATAAAATCTATATTGTTGCAAGAGCAATAAATCGTTCAATACCACAATCTGCATTCTCTGCACATTAAATTAAAGCTGATTGAAAATAAGGAACGATGTTGAAGTGAACCTTTAATGTGTATTCCACTTGCCCATAAAATGTGCTTATAAACAAGACATTAAATGAAGCAATGTGGTGTACATGTTGTATTCAATGATGTAATATTGCATTCTTTACAAATGTTAAAGAAAAATAAGTTCTGATGTGTATAAAGCATGTCCCTGTACTTGCTCAAAGTTGGTGACATGTTATTTGCCTTAGACTGTGTCAAATAATGTATGTTATGTCCCATGTAATCAATACTGTTTTATTTTATTACACAGTTATGGTATTAGATCTATGGCTAACTAAAGTGTACCTTAAAGGAGTTATGTAATAAAAACACACCATGCCATGCTGTTAAGTACATTGATTAAATATCATACAATACATACTTACATACTAACAGCTCTTCATTGAGATTCTATAATACGTATTTGTTATTCTGAAAAACACATGACAAAATGTCTCTCTCATAATCCATGCAAAACTGCAAGTGAGAAAAGCACAGAATGTTCTGAAGAGATTAATTACTCCTTTAAGGATACGCTGTGTAATGAACTAAAGCACTGAGTTGATAGCTATTAACACCTGCAATGTTTTCTCATGGGATATACTATAACTACATTTATTTTTGTTAAAGAGATCTTTATTTTTGTTTCAATCATTGTATTTCATTGATACACTATGATTGTATTGTAATTTGAATAAAATTTGAATAAAAAAGAAAAAAAAACAACAACAATGAACCCTAAATTATATATGACCAATCATAGTGGGAATAACAATTCTACACATTGCCTGGTATATCAACATTATCTGAAGACATATGTATTTGACAGGAATGACTGTGAGTGCTGTTAAGGATGGCTCAGGAATGATTATTCGCAGTATCATTCATGGTGGATCCATCAGCCGAGATGGACGACTTGGTGTAGGAGACTGCATCTTAGCTATCAATGGGGAGCCAACTACTAATCTAACCAATGCACAGGCTCGTGCCATGCTGAGAAGACACTCCCTCATTGGGCCCGATATAAGGTAAGGAAGGGGGCAAACATACCGACTTCTGACTGTGATATAAGGGTACAAGGGTACTGAACAGAGATACCTTCAACACATTATATTTAACACAATGCAGCCACCAAGAACTATAAAGATACGTAGATACATAGGTTGATAATTTGGTTAAGAAGATGTCTTGTAGATGTCTTCTCCAAATTTGAGATATTTGCAAATTCTGAAGAAATCCTAAGCTGTTTTTAAGCTTCATAATTGTGTAATTTTGTAAATGGACTGTCAGTTACAAATTTCAATAATTAAATATAGTAAAATAAAAATGAATAGGTTTCCAGCCTACACTGATATATAAGCGATAAAGGATTTCACTTATCTTGAAAAAACCTATGTAGTCTTTTAACCAAATAACATATTTAGTTTATTTATTTTGAATAGAAACTCACAACTGACTTATGTCAAAAGCATGAAAGCAGTCACTTTGATTCATTCTTTGAAGTATCATAATATACATTGATACGCTAAAAATATTGGAGGTTTTTGTAACCTTCACTTGTTTCTGATCATTTTTTTTAGTTTACTGATGGTAAAATGTGCATGCCACCTTCATTATAATAGGAATAAAATGCTTTGTTTAGATATGAAATATATAATTGTATAGATTAAATTGCACTGACCTACATATTAACACAATTTGATCATAACCTTAACTGAATCTTTTGTTTTTTACACATATAAGTGTTCACAAAACCAAATGTTCCCTTGATTCACACTTACTATATCTGAAAAAAAAAAAAAATTCACTTTTGCAACTGCAATTGCAATTTGTTGGATGTTTGATGGATTCACAATTCTATTGCATGGATTATTTTTAAATGTGTGACCTCTGGTGTAATGACAAGGAATGGACACTATAATTACAATACAAGGATATGAGTGTTTATGCCTAAATGTTTCAAACCGATTAAATGAAATCTAAAGTGTCTTTCCTTTCTTTTTGAGTTTGAGTCATGCTTTTGCTTCAGAAAGGCAAAACGTGAAAATTACTTCTTGTCAGATGTGGTGTTCTTTCCAGAGCATGAGAAGGAAACTGTCACTTCTAAAATTCCCATTTACAAAATATTCAGGCAACATTTGGTTTCAGCTGACTGGTGCTGCTGCTACTCTTAAATGCATCTCGTTCTCAGTGCAAAGCATGTCAGTTTCTCAGCCCCAGTGTAAAAGATGCTGCGTCATATGCTTTTCACATTCTAGATCTTCTTGTGCATCTGCTGATGATCAGTCTCCCTTTTATGTGTGAGTATTGGAAATTTAAAAAAGAATGATGTGCTTTTAGGTTGATCAATTAAAACCTCATCTGTCTCTGTGCATCAAAGCATGTGTTGCAGGGAGTTTTATCCAGATCACTTAATATTCACCACATGTCAACCCAGTTCAGGACAATACCACCAAGGATAATATTTGATACCTCAACAACACAGTGTAGTGTCCTACTAAATGTGATTAACCATTGTGGAAATAAACAAGGGTGATTATCATCAATAAAAAACATTGAAAGCTAAGAAACCAAAGGCTTGCCCACACACTTTAAAGTATGTTGTAATGAATTTGGTCTAATTGGGCTTTAAGCAGATGGCAAGACTGGAGGCACAGGATTCCAAGGATTCTAGTCATTGCAATTTTTTAAAAAGAAACAAAAATCCACCTGAGGACAATTCGTGATTTAAATAAATCTCGTATTGGGATATTGTAGATAGATAGATCATGTTTTAAATCAGAATCGTATGCTAGCTATTCAACACTAGCTAAGAGGTCTAGCTGTAAGACAAAATAATTCTACTGCAAATCTAGTAACACTGCTTCAAGTCACACATCATATACCCACACTGATTCATGTTTGATGTGACCTACCTTGACAGAACTAGACAGGGCTCCCTGCAATGCACTAAATTTGCTGACTTGTCTTAGAGCAATTTATCTGGATAAATCTCAGATCTGACATTCTTTCAGCACTAACCACATTCCCTCTCATTTTCATTAACCAACATTTTTCGGGTTTCTTCTGTGCGAAGGCATTTAAGGGCTTGATTTCTGAGGTGATGATATTAACACATGTTAAGTGTTTGGCACATCCCATCCTTCACTCACTAATGCATTTGTTGATCTGTTGTGTTAATATTGCCATGCGGGTATTTGTTAGGGGAAGGCGTTTCAACTCCAGTGCTGTTTTCATTGATCAGTATCTGCATGCTTTACTTCTCACACAAGTATACTGGTGTTCCTCTTGCATTAGATCTGTCATCATTAAAATGTGTTGTGATATATTTATTATATTATGAGCTATCCATATCTCATCCTCTTGATATAACATTGTTTTTATATTTTAGATATATATTTTACATTTTAATCTAAAGAGCATAAATTTACCATTTACTGGCCAACATAGGAATTAAACTTGAGGTCCATTTACACTTTTGTTTGGTGACCATTGTATTCAAGTAATTTTAAAATAATACATTCACTGAGATGATTTGTTACTTTAATGAATATAAACAAAATAACACAGTTAAGGTTTGATGATATTATGTGCATATTGCATAAATACTTTATACACAGTACTAATACCGTAATAAAAAGAAAAGTAAAAACAAAAACAAAAACAGGTTCCTGTTCAGCCTCCATTGATTGGCTATTTGGTGGTTTGCTGTTGAGCTGTAGAGATAGCAGTTACATTTCTATTAATGATTTATGTAAATAGAGTTGTTGACAAACCTGTTCACACGCTACTAAGTCATACAATATTATATCTATCACAAATTGATTCAATAATGAACTAAAAATAACTTAAAATACCTTACATTTGTCTCACCTTACAGATTTTTTTTAGGATAAATGTTTGCACATTATTCAAATGGCTGTGTGCATTTTACCAATGGCACAGCAGAATTATGTAATAAAATGTTAAAAGTTATATACATTGATAATGACAGATCTAACGTTTATTATACTGACATGCATAATTTCACTTGCATATGTTTATTTTTATTTTTTATTTTAATATATATTTTATAATGTGTATGTAAGCTTGCTTAGTCCTATACTTGCTGCTTTGTTCCAGTATCACCTATGTTCCTGCTGAATATCTGGAAGAATACAGGAGCAGCTTGGGTCACCAGAAGGATGAAACTATATCTGTTGAAGGAGCTCCTTCAACATGGTAATTAATACAGCACTGTCATTTTCATCTTAATAGACTAATAGTCTTAATAGCACATTTTTAAAATTCTGTTTGACTGTATTTTGAGAATCAGAACAGACTGTCTCAGGTAAGCACTATCCCATGTAGGTTCAGTATCATGTTTTATCACATAGGGTAGCTGGGTGTACATTTGTTTTGAAAATATGATGAGGTGATTCTAGGATAGGTGCAGTGCAAAAACCTGCAACTGTAAAATCCAAATTGCCTTGTTTTGTGGCTAGGTGATTAATTCACACTGTGTCTTGTATCAGTTTGAGAGCAATGCAAATTACCTGAAAAACACTTTTCAGTAGTCTTAATTATGTTAATAATGATCATGGTAAACAGCTGTTATGCAGCCCAGAAGGTGAAATTAGAGATCAGGAACTATGAGATGAGAAAGTAAGAACACAAATATGCTGTCATTTATTTTGTAAAATGCACAGATTTTCTTGCCTAGTGTTACATTCATATTTCCTTTTCTCAAGCTTCCATGAATGGAAAACTTAAATGTCAAACTGTCAAATAAAGAATTACAAATCGATCCACGTCACTGTAACAAATCCTTTTTATAACTACCTATTGTATTGCACATTTAAGAAGATAGACTCTGATAGAACCAGCTAATATTCAGTGAAATCAAACTTTCAGTGTGATTGTTATTCTTTCTGTATAGGAAAAGAAAAACACAAATACAAGGACTAGAAAATTTGAATGAGACTAATAATAATTTAAAAAAAAGAAAATCTGAACTGGCAATAACAGATCGAGATGCCTGCCTATCATTCTCGTGCTGCACTGGAACCTGGTTTTTTGGCAATGGTTGCAGCCTGGCAGTAATTGAAAGTGCAAACCAACATGCATTGAGAAAAAAATCGAATTGAAGGCTTGATTGTAAAAGGGAATAGATGCCATGACTGCAAAGTAGTGTATTGTTTTTGTCTTTTCCAGTGGGGAGTTCCCTGAGCTTCCTGAGCGAGAAGATGGGGAAGGAGAAGAGAGTGAGCTACAGAGTGCTGCCTACAACAACTGGAACCAGCCGAGGAAGTGGGTATCCTGGCTGAACAGCTAATAACAGCAGTCACATAAAGGCTTACACAATATAATAAGGAGTTACTGTCATTTCAATGACAATTAAAGTTCTAAGATGTTCCCACTCATGTTTAACTAGCACCCAACATAATCTTTATACATCAAAAGATTTAAGCCTATATTCATAACAAAAGATAGCCAGAAAAATTTGTAAGTTTTTGTTTTACTTTATTTATTTATTTTTCTTAGAGTAGAGCTATTTCGGGAGCCTGGTAAATCTCTTGGCATCAGTATTGTTGGCGGCAGGGGAATGGGCAGCCGGCTCAGCAACGGAGAGGTGATGAGAGGGATCTTCATCAAGCACATTCTGGAGGACAGCCCTGCGGGAAAAAATGGCACACTGAAAACAGGAGACAGAATAGTGGAGGTGCGTATCACCCAGCATGTAAATATAGCAAGACTGTCTCTGTCTAATACTGATCTGAGACATTTCTGTTTCAAACTATTAGGGGATATGTATCAAGTATAATAAATAATTCTCCAATAGATGTATTATTGTATGTGGAAATACCAAAAACATTGTTTGTTGTTTGAGAGAAAATAAGAAGTTTGAGTCTTCAGTGAAATACAGGAGTAAAAGTATGCTTACATTTGCTTACTATTCTTATGGTAATTGAAATCTTTGTAGACTGAAAAGGGAAAACGTGGTACGTATCTGATCTTTTCATTTCTCGGTCCAGGTGGATGGAAATGATTTACGGGACGCCAGCCATGAGCAGGCAGTCGAGGCCATCCGCAAGGCCAGAAATCCTGTGGTGTTTATGGTCCAGAGCATCGTGCACAGACCCAGAGTGAGTGACCCACAGTTTAAAGATTATCACCCTGGGGAATGAGAAACGTATTGTGTGTGGGTTTAGATTAGCATATCAATTTGAATTACTTAATACATTTTTTGCATAATAAGACATTATTAAGTAATTGATCTGGGAGGTGCTTCTCAATGACTCATGCAATTCTAAAGCACTATGTATATTTAAAAGACATCACCTGTCGTCTTCCAGGTTTAACACTATCAACTGCAATTGTTTTTAAATATTAATTGTAAATGTTTATTTGTAACAAATATAAATTCATAGTTTTGGAGGAGGGTGCTTTTGAGGTAAACAGAGGTAAACTCTTCTGCCCTCCACTTACCACAGCAAGGCCGGGGGCTCTACTAGTGCAGCTAGGAACAGGACCGTAAACTTCTTGCACAGTGTAATATATAATAATACATATATATAGGTGCGGTGCAATCAAGCAATCTGTGCGTCCTCCGCTCAATAACGTGGCAGTGGACCCCTGATCCAACAGGAGCAGGGCCACAGACCCAACTTATACAACACAATACACAATACACAGCCGACTAGTCACTGCCAGGCTGGAAAATAATAATAATATAACACATAAATAGCGTGGCAACAGGAACATTCATGTAGCTTACACACAGCACAGGAGCGCCCTGCCCAACTGAACAGTACAGGGCAGGGATCTCCACTGTGCTACAAATCAAACATAAGTCATACAAACAAACTATATACACCATGGGGCACAGGAACCTTTCATGCACCACACGTGGAACAAAGAAGCAGTTGACGCCTGCAGGTTAGTGCAGCTAATGCAGGGTAACATTAGCTGTACTGGGCACACGTGCACCATCACAACACATTGTCAATAATGAACGAACTACAGTATATACAGGTGGCATCTAAGTGCAACGTACCTGGAGGCCGCATAAGAGACCCTTGGAACACATCAGCAGGGCTGTCAGTAAGTCCAGGAGCAGCTCTTGTGTGTGCTCGACTGGAAGGCATAGTGGAAGGGTGGAAGGGAAGGGAAGAGAAATACGGTTCGAAGTAGCTCCAACAGGATGCTAACAGGGGCAGACTGGGAGATAAATCAGGAGCCAGAGCCTGAAGCCAACACCAGGTTCCCGATGGAGGGGACCGGGCCCGTCACGTCCAACTTGTAGAACTGAACAAATTTAAGCAACGAGCTCAAATCTGCAGCTGCACAAATGTTTGCCATGGAGGTAGGGCTGTGCTCAAAAAATCGATATGGCAATATATCGTGACATACTCCTTGCTTTTAGCAAATCGGTTGGGACTTGGCAGTTGGCGTGAAAATAGGCGCACCAGGTCAATTTTGTAGTATTTTTGAGTCAGTCTGTTTACACAGGGATTCCAATGCAGAGATGCTGGGCCACACGGCCAAACCCATCACCACAGCACAGCACAGCACACAGCACTACTGCTGGGTCAAAAGTGTCATAACTAGTTTCAGAGTACTGTACATGTAGAGAGTTTAATATACTGCGGTTATATTCAAAACACACATGTGTTCAATACAATAATAATCAAAAACATATTTATTCCAATCTGAGAACAAACCACAAAAAGTAATTCAGACTAAGCCAAAAAATTATTTAAAACTAAAATACAAAGCTGATGAATTGCTGATACATGTTTGCGTATTACTTTATATAGTATAAATTATAAATATGTAATGTGTGTTACTCGAAACCTTGGAAGCAAAGTGGTCCAGTTATTGTGGCGCAGATATGCAGAATCTCACCGATTCCATTGGTGGGGCAGTGCACATATATGAAAAACGAACTTGACCATCTGCACTGGCGTAAGGGGCATGACATACAGAAACAGAGCACCAGGCTGCTTTCCCCTTACTGTCTAACTTAAATACCCTTTGCATCCCAGGTACAAGTATAACCGCAGAGAGGGTGTTCTCCACCGCTGGAGACATAGTTACAGCTCAGAGAAGTGCTCTGAAACCTGAGCATGTTGATCAACTGTTGTTTCTGCACAAAAATCTGAAAACATGTTAAGCCTTAGCTGCCAGTACAAGGCCACTTTTAAGTTTGTTTAAACAGTTTTATGTATTTTTTTAATATATATTTTTTTTATTAAAGAACTGATATGTCAGGTGGACATTCTTACAGCAAATAGAAGTGCACGTAATGTCAAGTGAAACCAGAATATTATTGTTGCATCAAAAAACTAAAAGCATCAGAGACAACAGGAAAGGCCATTTTAAGTTTAAAAATTTAAGATTATTTTATTTGCATTTATTAATAACTCTGAGATTAGAAACAGAATATTTTATTTTACTTTTAAGATCTCTGTGGGCCTGAATTTTAAGTGTTTTAAGTTGTGCGATGCTTAAGGCTGTGCCTTTATACAGAATAGTAAAGAACAGCTGTTGTACTAAATTCTGTGTAGGACATGGTCATTATTCAAAATCAATGTGTATCGTGATACGTATCGTATCGTGGCCTCTGTATTGTGACCGTGAGGTTGTAGGCAATACCCAGCCCTACAGGGAGGCTGTGGCAACGCCTCGAGGCAAATGGGCCACCAACTGTCTAGGCACGGGGTCCCCAGTGTGGACTCGTAGGCCATGGTAATAGTGTCCAAAATCCAATGCAAGAGGCGCTGCTTTGAAAGTGCCTGAAAGTGTCCACGCAGCATAGGACACAAACAGTTGGTCTGAGTGCCTGGTGTCCTTAGTGCATTGCAAGTAGCACATGAGGGCCCACACAGGGCAGAGCAGTTGAAGCCGACTCTCTTGCTCCGAAGAGAAGGGAGGCCTGTAGGCCTGTTGACATGGAGTGGAGACAGCACTTTCGGGAGGAACGCAGGGTTAGGCCGTAGCGTAACCCTGGCGCCATCTCCCCCAAACCGGACACACGCAGGTTGTACAGACAGGGCCTGTAACTCGCTTACGCGTTTTGCAGTGACGCCGTCTTAAGTGACACTAGCTTCAGCTCAGCTGAGTTCAGTGGCTCAAATGGGGCTTGGGAAAGTCCGTCCAGCACTACTTCAAAGCGCCATGCGGGCAGTGAAGGGGCGAGAGTAGGCCATAGCTGTCGAGCTCCCTTCAAAAACTGCATAGCCAGAAAATGAGACCCAGGGGGCTGGGCATGACATGCGGAGATGGGTGCCAGATACACTTTGAGCATGGACGGGGACTTGCCCTGGTCCAGCAGCTCTTGTAGGAACTGTAAAATGACCCCAATGGGGCAGTTACTAGGTCTTGACCGCCATCTGGCACCAGATGCTAAACGTCCGCCAGCTGTAGGAAAACTGCAACCTCATAGAGGGAGCTCTAGCCGACTGAATAGTGGCTACTACCGCATCTGACAGACCCCAGGAAATCAATCACTCCCGCTTAGGAGCCAGACCCATAGCTAGAGGAGGCCCAGATTGGGGTGCCAAAGCATGACCTGCCCTTGGGAAAACAAGTCCGCTCTCACCGGGAGCTGAAGGGCGATCAGGTCTGTGAACCAGATTCTGCGAGGCCACCGCGGGGCTATCAGCAGAACTGTCACTCGTTCTCTCCTGATCTTCTCCAAGACCCTGGAGAAGGGGAAACGGTGGGAACGTGTAGACGAGACAGCGGGACTGGCTGCTGTAAGTGCGTCTCCACTCGGCAACGTTAGCGAACACGGGGGCACTGCAACGCACAACTGCGCACAACCTTGCTTGTTGCCGAACAGAACACTGTGTATCCACACACTGGAGTGTAGGATACAAGCGCCACGTAGGCCTGTAGGCTAAACCACATCGTGTGTGCCAAGGTTTCTGGGGACACCGAGTGACGCGGGGTCCGGGGTCCGAGGGGGCCGAGGTTAGAAGACTACCAGCCGTAGCGGGATCTAAAACCGAGGCCTGCACACAGACAAGGAGGCATAGCAGAGCTCATTCTCAGTCAGCTGAGAGAGCTAGATCTCCTACAGCTGCAGCTGTGGGCTGTAGTGCGGGCGCAAGCCGGTAGAGGAGCCCCTCACGCGGGCAAGATCTCTTATGACACACTGAGGCTTTAGGCAATCGGGCCACAGATTTTACTGCTGCTGCCAGCGCTCCTGCTGTGAAGGAAAAAGCCCTGTGGACAGAAACCTGGCACAGCACACAGTCGGAATATATAAGGCACTATATAGACAGGACTATTTATTTTTAAATGTCTTATTTGTGTTCCGAAACCGAAAGCGCAGCCGGAGTGCGGACAGAACAAAAATAAAGACACACAATAATAATATGGTACTGAACGACACAGCCGTGAAGCCACCCAACCGCTATTAAAGAGTCCTAATGCACAATATCACACAAGACACAGAGAGCTCACATTCTCGGGTCCAACAAAATGGCAAAAGAGGAAGAGCCTGCGCTACCGTCACCTTTTAGACAAATAGGAAGTAGAAGGGACCTGCCAGTGGCAGCTTTGAGTGACATTTTCGATAGAGTTCCTACGGAAGTGCACAGAAACCCCTCCCCCTTAGGCAGTGCTTCCGACTTGAAAGATAAAAATGTTCACACATGCAGCTGTATTGGATATATTTCTTTAAAGGCGTTTATGTATCATTATCGAAGAGTTACATGGCAAATATAGTATGTTCTTAAATTTTTAAAACATAATTATTAAAACATGTCTGGGGAAATATGGAGCTTTGATTGAGGAAGTCTGAGGAAGTATGGAGCTTTGATTTCACTGAAACAGACGACTCTTAAGAACACATTTACT
This sequence comes from Amia ocellicauda, assembly GCF_036373705.1. Classification (NCBI taxonomy): domain Eukaryota; kingdom Metazoa; phylum Chordata; class Actinopteri; order Amiiformes; family Amiidae; genus Amia; species Amia ocellicauda. The sequence goes on along the minus strand of NC_089862.1, from coordinate 27,120,454 downwards.
CAAGCTAAATGTCAATTCTGTTCCCCCCTCAAGCCATTCAATGCCATTTGTATAAATATTAAGTAGCCTGAGCTTTAGTTCTTCAGTTTTGTTCTGGTCTGTGCAAATATATTTAATTTCTATTAACTATATAATATATGTGAAACCTTAAAGGAGAAGACAAAACCAATATATTACTATTAACATCAATGAAATGGTTGTGATGCATTTAACTGTAAAATCTACAGTTGTCCTTAGTTTAATTTTCATTTGTTCCTGTCAGTAAACGGTAGTAATATATATCTGTATTATTATTTAGATACATTGATTTGTTTTATGTATGTGTTTATTTGTGTATTTACATATTTATATTTATATCCATTGAAAATAACGTATTGCTCAGACGTCACAGTCTGTAACTTACACTGACTCTTAAGATGAATGAATTTGATCCACCTGTTTTATTTTGTCATTGTTGCCGTTTGTGATTTGCTGTGAAAGGAGGTTAATGATATGGATTTATTTTTTTATCATTGGTGACATCAGTAGTACAGTCTAATTTGTATTCCATTTGTTTTCTCAACATTTAGCTGAAATTGCTCTTGAAATGTCTTAATAGTTTCATGCTGACTTGGTAAATTGTAATGACCCAGAATGCATGAACTAAACTCTTCAGTAAAACTGTAGTTGTTACATATAATAATTTTAATAGATGTCCATAATACTCTGCTGCTTCACATTGCTGTTTTGAATATCAGTTAAACTTACCACATTTGAAAAATGTGATGTTGGAAAAAAATCTACACACAAATATGACTGTTTTTAATTAATACGATTTGCCAGTAAGGTGACAGCATGATACAGCCAAGAATGTTAGTAATATTGTGTGTTTGTTTTGGAATTTAATGAAATGTTTTTTGTTTTGTTCCTTTTCCTTCCTGAACCTAAATGATTCCTCAGGTGCATGGCTACACTTCTTTCACGCTATGCCTGCATTAACTAACTTCATTGTCAGACACATTATTGTAGTTACACTAACCTGCAATACATCTCATTCTTTTCCTCTTACCAGCCTGAATCTTTCTATAGCCCTTCATCATCTCCTCTCATAGGGACATTTGTCACAGCTATAAATCCTTTACTTCATCAGCCATGTAAGGTAATGCTTTCTTCAGTAGCAACTCTGTATTAGATCACATTCTTTTCACCCTATAAAGAACTGCTCAAAATGTAAGTATTTACATGCATACAGGCAATTCTACTTCAGTGTGTATGTAAACAGCTGGATCAATTCAATTTATACTTGTTCTGGGGAAATCAATTTGTATGTCAGACACAGTGTAAATAAAGGTTGAGCACCAAAATGCTACATTGACTAATATATATATATATATATATATATATATATATATATATATAATATGTATTTATTTATTAGTCAATATATATATATTAAACTTTCCTTTCCACTTCAGAGAAGGGAAGTAAAACATTTCCCCAGAATTTCAGGATGTCAATACCGATATAATGCATGGCATTTTATCAGCTTAACTGAAACAGTATACCCATGCATGCTTTTACTGAAACACATAAGCTTATTTCTGTGAAAATGCATGGATAATTATTTGAGAATACACATACAAAAAGATTCCCTGGATCAACAATTAAATTAGTTCTGTTTGTGCTGTCTGTAAATTGTCTAAAACCTTTCAAATTGTAACCCTGTGTTGCTTTTAGAAGCCGCTCTTGCCTTTTCTGCAGTCAAACACACTCCCCGAGCCAGCCTTCAGCACTACTAACCCATTCGCTGCCTCCTTTCAATCTCCTCCCCTGTTCCAGGTTAGACCGTGTGCCCCTGTAATATGTGTTTCAGTCTGTCTGTGTTAAATTCATGAATTGCACTAGCATTCCTCTGATCTGAATACTCAGCATAGTGTTGTTTTTTTGCTTTGTATTCAGCATTAACCTTGATGTCTGCAATTTAATACAATTTTACTCTAACTCAGCTCCCAATTAATACTTTTTATTAGAGGAGGAGAAAACATGTTTGTGATACACATAGATGATGATAATATTAATAATATGTATAATAATAATAGTTAATTATGTGATATATTGTAACAATCATCATCCTGGATAAGGGTGTCTACTAAGAAATATAACAACAACAACAACAACAACCACAAAAACAACAACAACAACAACAACACTTTTGTGAAGTGTGCTGGCATGATCATTTATTAAATCAGTGTTAAATCAATAAGGTTGTCTGCTAAGCAATATAATAATAACAACAACAACAACAACAACAACAACACTTTTGTGCAGTGTGCTGGCATGAACATGTATTACATCAAAGGTTAATACATTTTGCAGCTAGTTTTAAATTATTCGATTTTTTATGAACCATTACAAATTTATGAAAAGAGCTATACATAACTAAACTACATTACATTATTCATACAGAATAACTTTTAAGATATCAAAATATATTGTGTATTTATTGTACCTATTGTATTATTATTATTTTAATTGTTTATAAGGCTCAACTCTTATTCACAAATACAGCATATAGCATTTACAAACATATACACTTGTGTTTAATAACTTCTTAAAGGAACAAGTGCTATAGTTACACAGATAGTTAATCAGGAATATCAGAGCTCCAAAGCATAATAATAAGTATTTTATCTATAGTATACTTCTTTATTTCAGACCTTCCATTAAATGTATGTATTTGTTTCTCTGATTGGTTTCCTTGTCATCATATGCACACAACAGGTGGTTACTGCAGAATCTAATGAAGATAAGCCAACCCCTGTGTCAAATGTAATTACCAAAAGTGAAAGTAAAGGCAAGGTTAGTATATATGTTTGTACATACAATTATGGCTAAACATGGGCAATCTTGCTGAAATACAGTGCTGCAGTATTCAGGAATGTGACTTGTGGGTGAAGTGTTGTTCAGAATGATAATGAGCCTATTAAACACTACCAGACTAATCCTAAATGACTTTAATCAATACAAAATACTGGGTGTGGAGGTTAGGTTGCTATTCTTGTCACCCATCATACCTTAATGTAACTGAAATGGTTTGAGATGTGCATGAAAGCATATTGAAAATAGAGCTTGCAACCAAATCTTCTCTGGAAGATGACTGAACAGACAACAGGAAATGGCAGTGTACTCCTAAAGATGAGTGACAAAATACTTTGAGTATATATGCAATTATAATGGCTAATAGTGGGGGTGGTTTATGGTAAATGTTTGCAGTAAAATTACATTCATTTTACAGCGCTCTTCTCAAAATGGTTTTGAGAATATAAACCTATCTGTATACATTTAAGGCAGACTTTTTCTTCCATGTTGTATTTCACTAAGATTGTCCATGTGGTCCCATAATTATGAACACAAATGTATATATTGAACTAATTTAAAACATGTTTTGTTGGTTTTTTTTACAAAAAAATGGAAGAAAAATATGTTTCTTGTGCCACAGCTTCACTGTGTCTTATATATTTTCTCTGTTGCTGTAGGGATCTGAGAGTCACAGTAGACTTTATCTTCGCCTCCCCCCAACTAACCCTTTTGCTCCTACTCCGTTTAAGGTTTGTGGGACTTTGTATGTTGTAGTGGCACCACCTACCATGTATGTGTGCACACATCCTGAGACAAAATAAAAAATAATATATATATTTTTGTATTATGATGTGAATGAATAAGTGTATGAATAAACTACATAATTCATACATGTAGTACATACATACATGTGACTCCAGTGTTTGTCCCATCTATTTCTTTTAGTTTTCGAAGATGACACATCATATCACTACTTTGTGGGGAATTAAATGACTAAGGCCTGGCTTAAATCACAACTTTCACCTGCCTAGCAATCAGATCATTCAAACCCAGAACCTGACATCGACCCCTAATTACTAAGGCTGAGATCATATTAAAACGTTTCAAATTTGTATCCTACTGTGTATTATTGTTAGAAGCCACTGTTTTAAATACAAATGTAATGTACAGGTTTGAGATTTGTGGTTTGTGAGTAGGTCACATTTTGTATTGGGTAATATGTAATTTCCAGGTAGGGCACAGTTTTTGTTTAAGCCAGCCCAATGTCTGCTTAGACACCATACAGTCATTAGAATAAATATGTATAAATAATTGACCTTGGATGAGCACAACTTCTTTTATCAGCTACAAAACTGAGGATATTTTCAAATGTTAAAGATTTTTTAAATCTCGTTTCGTACGCTTATTTTTTAAACTGCAATTTAGACCAAGAATGGAGGTGTCCTGATCCAATGTCATCTGAATGTTTCCATGAAACAGGCAAATGGTACTCTAGATTAAAAGTTAATAAATCATTCTGAGGATTTGTATGTGTCATCATAAGACTTTTTCAGCATGATTGTAATTAACAGGATAAAAATACTAGTTGACCATCATTATAACTTGATTTCACCATAAACAACAGTGTTTTACTTAGGGTGTCAAGGTAAGTTTTATTCTAAATTAAACAATTACCCCTTAGTTGTGAGAGTCCAGATTCACCGGCGGGGTAGTATTTTTTTTTTTTTTTTAATTAACAGGTTATAATGTCATTGATACAAACCAAGAAATGCATACAATTACATTAATTCTATTCATGAATCACTTTAAATACTTGTTCCTTTCTAATCAAAACAGTTAATGTCTCAGAAAATATGTTGCTTTGTGTAAAATACTGTTTTGAAGGATTGTTGTGAAATATAACAACATTAGGTGTGAGTCTAAAACATGCTGTCAAAGACAGATGGCTTTATCTGGTATCATATAGAGTAAAATAAGAAAAAATATATAAATCAACTAAATCTGTGTGAAACTGTTGTTCCTAAAGGCCATAGTGCCTTTCTAAGGCATGCTTTTCTCTCTGTCATTAAAAACAATCTGAAAACTTTTCCTACAAAACCTACATAAGAGGGCTCCATTTGATATATAAATATTGTTTTCTGCATGTTTTTATTTTCTGTTTCTTTTTTATGTGATGAACACATCAGGCACCACCAAACAGATTGGATATGGATACAGGCAAGACATCTCCTCCTGTCCCCACACTGCCTCCTCTCCCAATGGTGCCTTACGCTGGTGAGACAGATACGGACGCACTGCCAGAGCCCCCAGAGAGGCCTGCCTCGCTGCCACAGTCTCCAGAGGAGGAGGAGGATGAATTTGGCTATAGCTGGAGTATGTACCTGCTGTAGTTTTTGACAAAACAGGCATGATCATAGATATCCCAACACTATCTCGCAAACTTGAGCTCATTTGTTATTTTCTTTCCCTCTGAACTGCTTATTTATTTATGCTTGTGCAGAATATTTGTACTAAAATGATAAAAACAAAGTACTAATCCCACACATTGTAAACCTGGTTTCATAATATTTAATCTATTATGTACTTTATATACATAAATTGCTTTATTTGAATAAAAATATCATACCGGTAGGAGAAATGCTCTTTGTAATAACTCAGTACAGGATGAAGTACACAATTTTACCACGTGACTAAGTAGTGTCTTGAAATTACGTGTTTGTAGCTATAGTGATGGAGAACGAAGGAACTGCATGATTGCTGCTGACTGCTCTAACGTCTTCCCCTTAGAAAAGATCATACAGCGCTATGGGAGCTTGCCAGGGGAGTTACACATGATTGAGCTGGAGAAAGGGAAAACTGGGCTGGGTCTCAGCCTGGCTGGCAACAAGGACCGCTCCAGAATGAGTGTGTTTGTAGTGGGAATTGACCCGTGCGGTGCTGCTGGGAAGGACAAACGGATCATTGTTGGAGACGAATTACTAGAAGTCAGTAGCTTTTCTAATGCTGCCTCTCTCTGGTTCCCCACCGCATCCCTTCATTATAATCCGTTTCCTTGTGTCTCTTCTAACTGTAACAGTCAAGGTCCTAGACAGAAGCCCTTCAAAGCAAAAGGGTCTCAGACCCAAGCGCGGTGCAAAATATAAAGTAGATGGTAAAGGATAGAAAATGGCAAAGCTACAAGAGGGAGTCCAAGAGTCATAGTTTACAAACAGGCAGGTGGTCAGTACAGATAATCCAAGAGTAGTGGAAGTGATCTGGGGACCTCGGGTGGAACAAAAACCAGCAGGGCAGGGGGTACTCCTGGACCGGTTTGAAAACCACTGTTTATACATTATACAATGTGTACCTTCGAGTTAAATTAAAGAAACAATGAATTGGAAATATTTAAAGTGCATTTAACTTCACATAAAATATATTAAAGTACAGGACAACTCAGCCTAACTTAATTATATAATTTTCTTGGTTTATTACAGTTTTATTGTAATTTGGAAAATATGCCTAATTAATCAACTTTTCACTTGCAATCATGTTCAGATAGCCCACTTTGCAATCAAAAATGCATGTCTTACTAACACTTAGATCAAGTATTAAAACCTAAGACCTTTTTTTCATGATTACAGATAAATGGCCAGATTTTGTATGGCCGTAGTCATCAGAATGCTTCCTCCATTATCAAAAGTGCCCCCTCTAAAGTGAAAATCATTTTCATCAGGTGAGAACACTCAACTGGACATGTGACTGTTTAATCTGCATAATAACATTGCAGGAGCCTAGTAATACTTAATGGTTTAAGTAAATGATGCTAAGATCACTATACATAATTTACTTTAAGACTTATCACTATCATTTTGTATTTCCACTTTTGTCCAGTAGAGGACACTCTTACCATTCACTATAACCAGGGGGTGGACAATTCCCATCTTCTGGGGCTGGGTTCATAAAGGTTTGAGAGGTGTCTTTCAATTAGCAACTGCAACTGCTTTACTTCTTATCCTATTAATTATTTAAATTAAGTAATTAAGACCTGAGGTGGAATGAAAACCAGAAACCCTTGAAGCCCATGAGGACTGGAATTGCTTATCACTGCTATAAACTTCAGAAAAATGTATTATAAATGTATAATTAAAAAATAAAGATAGAAATTACATTGACCAATTGAAATTCACATAACATTAATTTAATCTAATATTTTTGTTTTATTATTATCAGTAGCAGAAGTAATTTTACTATTAATATTGATAATATTATGAATAATAATAATAATAATAATAATAATAATAATAATAATACATGAAAAGTAGATACTCTCTATTAAGGGGTTTAATTTTTTTTTTTTATTACTGTGCTGGACACTATATTAACTTGAGAAACTCTTCCTTTTCTCTGCTGTCATAAATAAATAATAATAAATATATTATAGTTAATGCAATCTAAATCAGACACAAACATGTGAGACATTTCTTTGTATAGTTTTCGTTGTGCCTGGTGATCTGTGACACTGTTAATTTTAAAGTGTTTCTCAAAATGCAGTTGTATTCACAACTCAGTGTTTGAAAATATAAACCAAAATGCCACACACAGGAACACAGACGCCCTGGACCAGATGGCTGTGGGTCCAGTGAAAGAAAGTGGAGACATGCTAGAATCACAGACTGAGGTAACTCTCACATAGCAGTGCATTGCAAAGTAAATTAATATCACCTTTCTCTCAAACAACTGTACATTATTTCATAAAGACATGCTGAATATTTCTGAGAAGGATGGGATGAACACTGATTTAAACCTTAATACAGTGACAGTTATGTTTGCATTTTCCTTTTGAAAAACACTAAATGTTAATGAAGGTTTCAGTCATTTCCATTCTGTTTTCATGCTACTAGAGTCCCAGAATGCTTCGCTGTAAAGCAGGGCATGGCCTTGACAGTTTGAACACTTAACTTTTAACAGTTTTTTAACAGTTAAAGGGAGCACCTCTCAATGAGGAAGTTGAATGGCTGCCATAGAAGAGTACTAGCAGTCTATTGTAGGTGATTTGACTGCCTTTTACACAATCTTCAGACAGGAGCTGAAAATGATCTCACTGATTGTAAAGTAACAATGCTTGTTTTTTCTTCAACCAGTTTTGAGGTAAAAATAACTTATGTTTGTTTATTTAGTTGGACATGTGTGCTGCTGTATCACCTTCGGCGATAGATGTGGATATGTTCAAATATATCCAACACATAGTACTGCCAAAGGTAAGTTGTAAGATATTCAACAAAATTTAAGATTAATTGTAATTATTATTATTAGTAGTAAGGGTAGCAGTAGTAATAGTAGTAGTTGGAGGAAGAGACATTATCTAGGCCTATACCCAAAAGGCCCGCATGGAGAGAGAATCTGTGACTTGAATATTTTCAAGTGAAGAAGCTGTGTTTGATTTTTACTTCAGCAGAAGTAAACACCATAATTTTGAATCATCTTAAGATCATAAGAATAGATAGGTTTAATTGTATAAACAAAACGTTTAACTCTCCAGGGTGACTTTATTATCCCATGCTTTCTCAAAGATAGGCTGCTGTTTTAGTTAATTGAAGAGTGGTGGTTGGTCCAACATCCAGGGATTGATACCTGTCTGCTCCCATATAATGACCAGCATGTCATGGCCTGTAGATATATAATCTGTATAATATTGTGAATAACACTTTAATTATTGTCTTACTTCACTAAAACAGGACCAAGGGGGTCTGGGTATTGCCATCAGTGAGGAGGATACCAAGGGCGGTGTGGTGATTAAGAGTTTAACCGAGCATGGTGCAGCAGGACAGGTAAATATATACCTTTTTAGGAAATAATATGCACATTCAGCCTAGCCACATAGTGTCAGTGTCCTTAAATACACTCCCTCCTTGTAGCCCACTAGTATTTTTTTTCATTAAGACTAAAAAGACCATCCCAGATTCATTGGCGTATTAAATTAATGTTAAGTGAAGGTGCTTGTTCGCATCTATTAGCAGAGCTCAGGAGGATGCTGTTCCTGGCTAAAAATAAGTGACAATGCAGAAGCTCAGTTCGAATCCTTTGCTCACAGGAGTATTAATGCAGCAACTTGAAAACTCAAATTTTATTTCCATGTGTTAATGGAATCATTTCACTCCCTTATGTGTTAGCACTACAAACGTGATGAGGGAGGGTGTCATTTATAAAAGCATAAAGTCCACTGTTCCTCATCCAGACAACCTAGAGGATATAAAGTGTGATGAAGTACAGAATCATCTCTGTATAAGTTTCCAGTCATGAAATATTTAATACACATTTAATGCAGACATCCCCCTTCAGTTATATTTGTCAAACATTTAGGGAAACATAGGTGCAACAAAGTTGGCAATGGAGGAGGAAAATCACAACTGGAGTGTATAGTTTATTCTAAACATGGAAAGTATGTTTTCAGAAACAGAATGAGAAATAATGTTTGGACCATTAACATATCCACCCTATGTTTCCATTAGCTTGAATGATGTTGGTATTCCTCAGAAACTTGAAGGCTTTTCATGGAAAGGCTGGAAGGTTCAGGTTAAATCTTTATTTGAGCCAACAAATACTGAGAAAGAATATTGAGTGATAAGCACACATAGGGTCACCTGAAAGAAGTGAAAGCTATCTTGCTAATATAAAAAGCTTAATGCAATGTGTAACTCAAGGATTGATTAAGAATGTATTGATATATTTAAAATCCAGCTTCATGATAGACTGTAGGAATGTTGTAATAAAGAGTCTAATATAGCAAAACGGCTGAGCCAAATAAAACTACAATTAATCTATTTTTATCTTTGGTAGGATGGCAAAATTAAAGTTGGAGACAAAATCTTGGCAGTGGATGATGAAAGTGTTGTGGGATGTCAAGTGGAGAAGGTTAGATCAGTATTGTTTAAAAAAACAAACACATTGTCTGTATAAAAATATTGAATTTATAATTTATCTTTTACCTTGTCCAACAAAGCCTGAGAGTCTTGATCAAATCAGTTAACAGCAGCCTAAATTAATGTGTGAGATGTGTTGATAGCAAGTGTTATGATTTTATTTACTGCTTAAACTTCAACGTTTGGTTGTTCTATTACTAGAAATCAACTGCATTGGCAGTTATAAATATTTATTTTGAATCTATATTATTTACGACATGTAACATTTTGTTCTTATTTTAGGTTATTAATTTGCTTAAAAAGGCAAAGAGTACTGTGAAGCTGACAGTTTGCTCAGAAGATCTGCTATCTCATATATCCTGTGCAAATCTCCCAGAGAGTGTCTGTGATGTAAAGATAGCCAATCCCACCACATCAACATCCATTACTGTTGGGGCCCCAGATACAGAGCCATTTAAAAGTAAGCAAGATTTGTTGCTTATATGTATACTGCAAAACAGCCCGGTCTACTGAATCTCAACCCTCTATAGGACTATTAAACTGTTGTTTAAAATGTACTAATATTAACTAAATGCATGTTCTTCCTCTGTTATACTTCTAATACTAACAATTATATTAATATATATTTTTATGTTTGATATGCACTATATGTTAATATAATTGTACATAATTTACTAAATGAAACAAATCGTGTTAATTGTATTCCTATTGAAATCAGCCAATGCAGAAGAAACAGGTGCTTATGTTTTGTTTCTCCTTGGATAAACTAGCTGCAATAGAGGGCATAAGTTCACATACCTCAGTTTTCAGTGTGGGATAATTAACTAAGCATTGCATTGGAGGTTCTGTTAAAACACATGAAAATCCTGATTAAAGGAAAGTAGAATCTTATCAAATGAAAATCCAATACGAGAAGCTCTAACACATTGTTTATATTACAGCACTGCCTTAGCAGCCAGTAATGTTCAATTGAATTTGTCTCAGTATAACTGTGTGTGTTTTTCACTTTGTTTTCATGAAAATATGTAACACAGACATTGTAACGAATGTAATGGCATTAAACTCACAATGATAAAAAAATGGCTATATATAAAATGTAACAATTTGTTTTTCTTTCAGCTTCAAGTAGATCATCTACTCCAGTGACTATGGCATCAGACCCCATCACCTGCCCCATCATACCTGGGTGTGAGACCACTATTGACATCTCCAAGGGACGGACTGGGCTTGGGCTGAGCATTGTGGGAGGATCTGACACACTCTTGGTTAGATCTCAGAATGGCCAAATGCATTCTAAAAATAAGCAATCAACAAATCAAATAAAATCAAATATAAACTCAGTAACAGTATAGTATATAGTATTACATATATTTTTCTTATTTAAATGTATGTATCTAATTTGCTCTTTGAATTTCACAATATGAATTGTAGCTAACATGCTTATAAAATTCAAAATATTTTCAATTTTGTTTGTGTAATAAATATGTATTCTAAATGTAATATAATAGTACTATGATAAAAATGAAATATGGCAAACTGTTAGTGTTTATAAAATAGAAAATGGAATTTAACTTTATAGTTATATATATATATATATATATATATATATATATATATATATATATACCTTTTACAGTGTTATTGTTGACTGCTTTATAGATTTGGTTTAAGAATAAAACCAAGTGCTGCTGCTATAGCTACGCCGTGTTTGTTTCGTACGGCTTTATGCTTTGTCTGCTGACATGGCCCTAAAAAGTATGTCTTCTTGAACAATATGACAATAGCCAGATCTGAATTGGATCAAACACATAGCCTTTTAACTAAGCTTGTTATGTTCTAGTCAGATTTAAACAAATATTTTTTTCCAGGGAGCCATCATCATTCATGAAGTGTATGAAGAAGGAGCAGCATCCAAAGATGGAAGACTCTGGGCTGGTGATCAGATATTAGAGGTACAATAAAGCTTGTTTACTCTGGGCAGCCTTATGTAATAACATCTGATCTGATTTTATTTTTTAAACTTAGTGACTGAGAATGGAGTTATCATGATTGTAAATACAAAATGTCACTGGTTAATCATGGTTGTTTATTATTATTAATATTATTTATTTATTAGTAGACACCCTTGTCCAGGGTTCTTTATTCAATGGTTCTGCCCATACACCTTAGTCTTGACTGAATTACCCCTAACTGAGTCTCAAGTCTGACAACATGTGGGGTGGACACAGTGTGAGGTGATTTCTCTGTATACAGTGGGTACAATTTAATTAAAATGAAAGAAAAACAGTACATCACCGGACTCCTCTTTGAGTCTAACTATACTATTAGGAGAATCCCTTTCTAGTTAAGCTGGGCAGCTAAGCTGCTGTGCAGAACAAAACACACAAACAAATACAGCCAACAATCCAAAACGAAATCCTTCAACCAGGAAATTTATGACTTCCTACTTTTTGTTATCACCTGACTGAGGAAAGGCTTCTGGGGGATGTAGTGTCTTGTCCACACTGCATTTCCATACAAGCAACACACACTCGCAGGTTGAAGAAATACGATTGTATTCAAAGCTTTTTGTGAAGTAGAGTAACACTTAGTGGATCATTCTTTGAATTTCTCAACCAATTTACAGCAAAAATTACTTTCTAAAAAATGTAACCTTGTGCAATCATTCTAATTGCATTTATCTGTTAGGAAAATTAAAAAGTCTATGCTTCCTCTGCAGGTTAATGGAATTGACTTAAGAATTGCCACTCACGATGAGGCAATCAATGTCTTGAGACAAACTCCCCAAAGAGTGCGTCTGACAGTATACAGGGATGAGGCCCAGTACAAGGAGGAAGACATGTGGGATGTGTTCTTTGTGGAGCTACAAAAGAAGCCTGGAGAAGGATTAGGCCTCAGTATTGTTGGAAAAAGGTACACCATTATAATGAGGTGTCTAATGTCATTGTTAAAATGTAGCCCCTACGTGACCCTGCAAGGATACAGAGTTCAGCAGTGGCCCAACCGTCAAGCCTTATGCAGGTCTGAGAGTGTTGCTTTCCCAGGTCAGAGGGAAACAGCTGAGGGGCTAAGCTATTGTTGACCTAAGCCCATTAAACAAGTGTTTATTCTACGAGCTAAGGGAGGTCAAGCGTTTGACCTCTTCAGGCCACACTCATCTATGGGTCATCTGATCTGAGGGTATTCTGAATCAATTGCATGTTCTTGAAATTTCAACCTGAGGAATGTGTTGGAATGTTTCTACTTAAAAATAATGACTACTTCAGTAGATTGTTTATATAAAGTATGATGCATTTATTAAACTGTTTCAAGTACAATGAGTAACCTATACCTTATGAACTGAAAATACATTTATTTCTTGGCTAATGAAGGTTAAGAATGGCCAACTAATGATTACTGCATATGTGGACTCAGACTCAAGATTTTTCTGCTTTACACGAAAGAATTGTGTAAATTGATTTGATAGAAACTTTGAGTTAAATGATTCAATGTCTAAAACACAAATATTTGTGTTTATTGACTGAATACAGTGAAAAACATGTGTGCAACAGCTGTCTCATTTCTCTTTTCCAAGGAATGACACTGGGGTCTTTGTGTCAGATATCGTGAGAGGAGGGATAGCGGACACAGATGGTAGACTCATGCAAGGAGACCAGCTTCTGTCTGTGAATGGGGAAGATGTTCGCTCGGCAACACAAGAATCTGTCGCTGCTTTATTAAAGGTCTATAAAAATAAAAATACCTCATAAGAAACAACTCACAATACTGTATTGAGTTTTTTTTTGTTTAAAGAAAAGTTGTACTAGTAATGAAACCGTTTATCTCACGTTTGATTGTACTGTTAGGGCATACACAGTGCACATTGTCCTGCTAAAGTGTTTTTTAAGTAATGAATGCCTTATTTGAGTTTTCCCTTTCCCGTCTCAGTGTTGCATTGGACCAATAAATCTAGAACTTGGCAGGTTTAAAGCTGGACCTTTTCATTCAGAGAGGCGATTATCACACAGCAGCCAGGTACGGTGTCCCATTTGCTTACTGTAGGCTATTCTCAAGCATCTAAAGCAGCAAATTACATGCACTGCTGGAAACATTCAGATTGAGTGTCGGACCCTCAATATATTTGCAGTGAATGTTCGAGCTGCACCATTCACAGTAGAAGCTGCATTAAATCAAGAGTTATTACACCATGACGATAGCTTTTTTATATAAAGGATATGGTTGTGTGATAACTGATTTAATCCTGTCCTGGGTATTACTTGATAGTTTATACTTGTATTAGCAGTTTGGTATTTGAAATTCTCCTCTTGTGCTACTATTAGCATTCTGTGACTGTTTTGTGGATTAGTAGAACAGACATTTTAAAGTATTTTTTTCTGTTAAACTGAGAACCCATGGTAAAACATTCTGCAGAAAAAATTCTGTAGGCAACATCATCCAATGTCCTACACATCAAATGAGAACAGTACAAATTAAACATACTTAAGTAATTAATATTACTTGTTTTAATGGGGTACTTACTTTTTTTTTTATAACTTGATTCCTAATGTGCAGGTCAGTGAAACAGGGAGCTCTGGAGCAGAATCGTTCACTTTGTCTGGGTCTGGTTGTGTCTTGGGGGATGACATTGAAAGTAGACGGAAAAGCCATGATTGTAAGTGATTGATTGTGGTCAGTACTTCTTAAATATTCCTAAATCAATACTGGGATTTCAGGATAAGTAACACAATTCCTTTTCTTTTCTTTTGCCTGTACAGTATCCGACTTTCAAGAGCTCAGAACAGTTGAGTTTACAAAGGTATTTCTTTCTTTAATATTTAACATATATATGTGTGGTAATGTTTTATTTGCATAATTGCACTGCCTCTGGATAGATTGTAGAATGAGAATTGGAGCCATATTAAGGTCAAAGGTCACTGTGCTGTTTTGTTTTAACAGGAGCCTGCAGACTCTCTGGGAATCAGTATTGCTGGTGGAGTAGGAAGCCCTCTTGGAGATGTCCCAATATTTATTGCCATGATGCACCCCACTGGACTGGCAGCACAGACTCAGAAACTAAAAGTAGGTTTGCTAACGAGAGTTTAGGCTTCCATTTTTAATTATTAGCACTGAAAAAAACAAAACACAAGAAGTTTACAATCAATGTATTGAATGACATTTGAAAACCCCACAGCTGGTTGCAGATTTATTTTCCACTTATATATTGCATTTACATTCTACTTTGCTTTGACTGTCAAAGGGTGTCAACTAAGATATAAATTATATTACTATTTAACTAATAACTAAAACGATATGTATTTTCATATAAAGATTTCAGTACATTGTTTAAAATAATAAGGTATATAAGCATTAAAACATTTTTTTAAATTATTTTATCACAAACGAAAGCTATTTGTTTTTAATATAATTGTAAGAAAAAAAGGCATTATGTAATATTTTAATAATATCAGTTTGATTGTTAATCAGTTTTAACTATAACAACCAGCAGTTCCCCACTCCCACTCTCCACCACAACAATGATTTATTCGTCTTAATTTTTCATTAAAGAGAAATGTGTGAAAATATTGTTCAACTGTAAAAACATTATATTTGATGTTCTATTACTTAGTGCTTCAGAACATCATTGTGATATAACACACTGTTTTATTTCACAGAATACCAGGGGGGTTTGTGTTATTAATTCAGGACTTTATGCATTTTGTTCTCCAGATTGGAGATCGTATTGTGAGCATTTGTGGGACATCTACTGAGGACATGAGCCACTCCCAGGCTGTCACCTTGTTAAAAAATGCCTCAGGGACAATTGAGTTACAGGTAAGTTGCCTTTTTTGTGTTTAGTGATCACAGTGAAGATAAAGTAAAATAGTATGCACTGTAAAACCCAGTATATGCATGATCATGAAAAAACATTTTTATAGATATCTTTTTTAAGCCTGATATAGTAATATTTTGTTAAGTCATTTTTCAGAGATTATCAAGTGATACACAGTTTTTAACATTGCTAAAGACATTTCCACAAGGTAAACACACAATCTGCTTCTATTACTACTACTGCAAGAGCAGTCCCATAATAAGGTCTGGACAGCCCAACGAAACATGGGTCCATAATAGAAATGTTTTATAGAAGATTGAGAGCTCTACTGTCTTTACAATGCTTGACAAGACAGTTTGGATGTAAAGGGCTTTGATGAATCAGTAATAAAACACAGCATACATGGTAGATTTTGTATGTGTTCTCAGGTGATTGCAGGAGGTGATGCAAGCGTGACCGGTCCTTTTCAAGACAACGCGGCCGCCAGCCTATCACTGTCAGGGCTGACAGCAAGCAGTATTTTTCACGATGACCTCGGGTATGACCCAAAAAACACCTTTGACTCAGCTTTACCCAGCAAGCAGAACTTTGGTTGTAATCATCACCGTAGTTTTTTGTTTGTTTGTGTTCCCTGCACTTGTCTGAATGTTAATTGTGATGGTCAGTTTAAAAACATATTTTTAGCTACAAATTCCAAGCGATTAACTATGCCTTTCCAGGGAAAGACAATAGAGGTATAGAAGAGAGAAACAGACCTCATAGGTCATTTAAACTGTTTCATAATTTAGATGCATTTTATTTACTTGGGCAAAACCTTTGGAAATGGTCCTGTAACTCTCAAATGAATTCTCAAACTCAATAAAATGAAATTTATAATATTTTTGGTATGGAATTATTCAAGAATTGGAAAAGTAGTTTAAAAAGTGTATGGGTTTGAACAGAGACATGTAGTAAGGGTTGTTCATTTCCTTTATCTGACTGTTTTCCAGCAGACTTGATAATAAATTACATCATCATTAATTACAGTTTAATAACGATATATTCTTCAATAGTTTGTGAGTTAAGTCTGTTAAAATAAGTCCGTTTCTTATTTTAGGCCTCCTCAATACAAGACTATTACACTTGACAGAGGGCCTGACGGTCTGGGCTTCAGCATTGTTGGAGGATTTGGCAGCCCACACGGAGACCTCCCCATTTATGTTAAGACGGTGTTTGTCAAGGTATGAGAAGAGCGAATGAATGCTATTAAAGCTGAAATCACGCAATCCATCTGTCGACAGTGGAATATTGTGGAATGCAACCTGGCCTGGCTTCCTTCAAGAAAGGCTTTATTTGCACTGTGTTAAATGACAGCCAGCGATGAACCAGCGCGACCAGCCAGGGAAAGTATGTAGTAGTTGTGAAGACTGATTATGCTTTTAGTGTCTGTTTGCAGGGGCGTTTCTAGACTACAAGCTTTAGGGGGGCTTCAAAACGGTGTCCAGGACCGGTGGGAGGGGTGCTGCTGACAGTGTTGTTTTGTGGTGTAAGAGTGGGGGGCCTGGGGGGGGCGGATGGTGCTGACGGTGTTTTTTCCATTGTCAGAGTTTCCATTGACAGTGTTTTGTGGAATTACTTCTTCATTCTTGGATTCTATTGTTGTATTATTTTTAGGGGGGCTGACAGAAAATACAAGGGGTGGCTGAAGCCCTCCTAAATATGGGGCCGGATTAAATCAAAACATTGACCCACCCGCCAATAGAAAACTACAGAACTCTACTCAGTTGCGGCTGCATTTTTAGTGAGATGCCACTTTCTTCTAATCATAAATATTATCGCTATGATGTACAGGTTTGTAGTTTGCTATTAGCAGGTGGGTCAAAGTTTTGATTTAATCCGGCCCATAGTCTAGTGACGCCCTGTGTATACATACAATGTTCTTGAAAACATTGATTATCCAAGTTGAATGTACTTCATTATTCATTTTATGAATTTATTTATGTGCAATATTCATTTAATTTTCTAAACAAATACCGAAAGAGAGAGAGTACACGAAAAAGAGGGAGAGTTTTATGCATTTTGACCATATAGTGTTTGACAGGGATGAACTCATCCTCACTGGTCACCATGTTCTTGCAGGGGGCAGCTTCTGAAGATGGCCGTCTGAAGCGTGGAGACCAGATTATAGCTGTGAATGGACAGAGTCTGGAAGGAGTCACCCATGAAGAGGCAGTGGCTATTTTGAAAAGGACGAAAGGCACCGTGACTCTCACTGTACTTTCATAAATGTTAATTCACTGGATTAGTTTAATACTTTTGTTTTTCTGCAATTGTAGCAATGAGCACTGTGATTATTTTATGTGACCTTGCTGTAACCCAGAAACCTTCCATACAATGCGTTCACAAATGGGTACAAAATGTTGTTTACTTTTATGAAGCCCACAGATGATGGCAGTGAGGAGAATGTTTCTTAAGCATAACAGGTTGCTTAGCTATAAAGACACTCACTGATCATAGTAATCCGAGGAGTGCCCACAAAAAGAACAACCCTCAGTGAAGATCATGTTTTAAATTCATGCATACATTTTATGCAATTATTTGAAAGTCCTCAAAGCCCATTTGTTTAACTCTTTATAGACAATCATGCTTTCATTTTTTTATTAAGTGCACCTGCTGCACTTGAGTGTGTTCTATACTTTTATCTCTAAAGCATGTACAATATTGAAAAATCTTTTCTCCATCGATTGCAGACACACTCTGAATGATAAACGCTCAATTTCAATTTTGTTAGGGTCCCATTTGATGCTACCTTCTTCTGACATACACAATAGTTATGTGGTCTCAATTTAGTGTCCCTGAGAGTATTGTCAAAAGACAAACAGCATGTATTGTTGCAGAAGGTATTATTTTAAGATTTTTTTCATCTTTATGTAACAGGGGCCCAGGTGACAAATAGACGGTGTCAGTGTTTATTCCAAATGCTCAATATATTTACTAATACTATCTTAAAATTCTAGAAACAGCATATGACATTTCTAAATAATTGGCAAATGAGGGGTGCACTACTTACCATAAGGTTTTTAATGTTGAATGAGTGTCTATGGACCCCATTGCTGGATTCATGGTTGTTTTGTTTTTGTGTAGAAAACAATATATATATATATATTGGCTGAATGTATATATATTTTTAAACTAATTATCTAGCAGCTCTGTTAGATAGGGTACCACTAACATGCAGGAATGTTATGATGCTGTAATTAATTTCTGATTAGTGGAAATGTGAGGGATCACGAAAAACTGCTAATAAATACTACGATGTTTGTAAATTCCCCAAAATACATTAAACCTCTATAACATTGTCTTATTGCTGTTGAGTTCATGAAAAACAATGTGTAACTTTTGCTGTTCATAGAACAATTGTGATACGCCGAGGTGTCTTGTTTTCCGTGGCGTTTGTTATTCTGTTAGAACCAGTTTTTAGTATTGATACACGAATTTCAGCTGTATGATGACTAATCAAATAAATCACTTACTATAAGATTAATAAACATATTGTATCAGAGTGGACATTATGGAGACGAATTGGTGAAGTATGTTGAAAGAATAATGAAAAGGCATAGCACTCAGGGAAGAGTTAAAAGAAGGATAGTAGTTTAAGATAGATTACTAGTAAGGTGTATGCTAGTGCCGATGCATGTTCCAGTGACCTGTTGTTCTGCGGTACGTCTTGTTTTCATCCGTTTTCTCAGTTGGAGAAAAGTTGTTAATGTATAATATTAAGGTGCGATGCTCCCCCTAATGTGTAATGCTTTTAAAACATTATATGGCTGGTGGTAGTATTATAATTTTTCATATGTGTATTTCAAATATGTGTTTTCCTTTTCTCCTTTCCTCAATGTAAGTATCTTTTTCAGTATCGTTAATTAATGATCCTGTCATTTCTCTCCAACTGAATAAATGAAAGTGACCTTCCAGTGACTGATGTTGGTTCTCAAGTTCAATTATATGGATAGCAAAGAAAAACAGAAGGCCTGGGATAATAGGCATTATGGAAAATAGGAATTTCTTCTCTGAGCAAAATAAATACATTTCCAGACCAACTAAGTTTCAGTGGTTTAAAGGTTAAACAAACAGAAACTAATGGACTGTGTGATATTTAAGAAAAACACTTGGCGTGCCAGCTACAGACATGTCATGCCATTACTGCAGTGGTTAAATTGACTGCTTTATAATTGGAATTTTATGGCATTGCTGGAATGCCAGACTACACAGGAGTCAATGACTGTGTTAAAACAGATTTAATGCCAGCTTCAAAGAACAATCCTTTCCCTTCTAAGTAAACCATTAATATGCAACTGGTGTATTATACATTTCACAGGCCTGCAGGGCTTGTATCTACGTTCTGCAAAGTGTCCAAGTTATTAAAAACAAAGACGATGTATGTATCCAAATTAATATGTTTGATGAGTATCCTATACTATACTATATTTAGCAAAAGCAGCAGTACCAAGATAAAGAAACAAAAACTGTTAAGAAACTTATTCCTTAAGGGATAAAAATATTAAGTATCCTGGTAATTTAATTCTAGGTGAACGGATTTGAAGTCGGGTGGAATGAGTGATTTTGTAGTTTCACTTATTTATATGACAAAGAAAATGGAAATTAATGTATAATAAGTAAATACATGTAATATCTGACAGAACTAGTTCAGAGAGAACAGTAGAGACCAGACACTGTAATAAATAACTAAAGAGGTCCACAGAATAACCTGAAAAGCAAGTAAAGCTCACTTCAGAGACCACTTTAACCAGACTTTAATTAACTTATCCTATTGCAGGGAGGCAGATTTCTCCATACATAAAAACAGAATTGACATATCATTTTATTAGCATGCACAGACCTGTCACCTGAACTCCTAGTAGATATGAAGTTAATTACTACTTTACTTCTACAAAATGCATTAAAAAGAACCATTAGCTATTTTGTGTTATCGTATCATTTCCTCTCTGCAATCGTCACAGTGGTTTTATGTTCTTCACAAGTTCATTGGGTTGCAAATTGTGACTTGCCACAGCTTGCCCACAGACCACACAAAAACTAAAAAGATCAATTTGTACATAACAGAAATGCATACCATTAATTGCATACAAACTGAGATGAATTAATGTATGTGCATAAATATATTTATTCTAATTTAATACACAACTAAATAAGGATAAATCCTACTGATAGGATGTTCATATTTCAAGGTTTTTTTTTCAGATATGAAAGGCCACTCTTAAAAAAGACTGTTTATATTACAAACCTGTCCATCAGGATACTCCAGCATCATTTGTAATGTGTAGGTTAGAGCTTGTAAAATAGGATATGCATATCGGTGTACCTATGTGTGTTTATATAGACATTAAATAGTCTAGATAACACAAAATACTGTTTGATGTTGAACCATACAAGCCTCCAGCCCACTTTCATCAACTGTCAAAAAAATGGTAGTTGGGCTGTTGGAGGAATGGAATTAAACTGGACCCATCTTGTGGGATCCAAGCTGTAACATGTTTCGGCTAGAAAACATTGTATAGATACAGACATGTAAAGAAGCTAAAATGGCAATGGTCTGGGCACAGAGGGGGTACAAGGGATTGTTATTTGGACTATGGAATATATTCCCAAAAGAAAACCCCCCAAAGAATCAGATATGTGGTAGGACAGCAGGATAAAAACAAGTTTGCCGCAGCAAGGTTGATGACGATAAGACAGACCTCTGTGGATGAGGCCTCTGTCCTGCAGTAGATTCATAAATTGATAAAGATTAAAGTATAGATATATTTTTAAAGTGTGTCTGTATCTCTGTTTCATTTTCTGTATGTATGTTGTAACAGGGCCCAGTTCATGTGATAGAGGGGCGCTACATTCCAGCCTGCATCGTCCACTTCCTCACTGCCAGGACTACAGATTGTGAGGAATGTCAGCTCACAGCTTTCCTATGCATACGGAGGGAACCACTAAGGGGAGACAGGTGTTTGACGTGACCAACAATATGAAAGGCCGCTGGTTTCACCGTTAGGGCTCTTAGTATCATGAAAACGATTTATTTTTGGTACACACTGACTCCAAGATCTACCTTTCCTTTTGTGCCTTCACTGGTGTTTATGTTGGTAATCAGCTTAGCTGTCCAACCACCATAGCTTAGGGAAAGCGTTAAAGTTGGGGAAAGTGCAGTGTTCAGTATTTTTACATTTCAAACATACAGTATATATACATATTTTATAACATAATATTTGACAGGATTTCAAATGCTTTTCCTTGCAATTTTTTGGAATCCAAAGAGAACTACTGAACACGTTATCATGCAACCAGACTCAGTGTGGCCTTTAAAGGTTATACACATTTAGTCTGCATTGCCTTAAAAACATTAAGTGTATCCCATCGCTACAGTAAGTATGCTACCGGTTTGGTTTATTTTCCAAAACTAACAGGATACAGCAAAAACAGCAACAGGTTTGTGCTTAAAATGCAAGCATGTAATTTAAGGAAGAGCAGTAAAAAAAAGGGTGTTTAAGATCTAGTTCTGCACTGATATATGGAGGTTAAAGCAGTTGACTTCCCATTTGGGACTGACCAGGTTTATGGACAGGGGGTTCTGGGTCACTATTACTCAAGAGAACAATAATTTAGTCTAGAGGAATGAGGGTGACAAGTGAAATGTGCTGGAGAAGAAAGTAGAGGTCAAACTGCATTCAAAGTGAGTTTGGAAGACAAAACAAATATGTAGCTGAAATATTCAGAAAATATAAATAAGATGGTGTAAATGTGACATGGATAATGGCATAATAAATTAAATAGAGAGCCGCGATTCTGATATGCAGCACAAACCATCACATGCTTTTTCAGAGATCTTATAACAATAATTATTTTCTGTATTGTAGCTATTTTAACCATGTGTCTGGCACCATACGCCTAAGATTGTTATATCTGTCAGTTCAATGAGAAGAACAGAATAATCAGGCCACCCCCATAATGTATAGCCCACCTGCTTTTACAGTAATTACATTGTATGACTTATGCAACTTCATCCAAAAGGTTAACATGCACATGTTTGAACAATCAATGCATTGTTAAAGTCAGCATAAATTTGTAAGATTGACAAGTTTATTTAATACCACACAAAGAAGCCTTGCATTTGTCTGGTAGCTACTGAGATTTTAATGCATCACAAAGACAAGAGCAACGTGTAGGTTTTCTTTTTGTCAGACTGTAACACTACATTGAGTGCTTGCCTTGCTGCTGTGACAAATTTGAAAATAAGAAAGAATCTCTTCTGTTTCTACTGCCTCCAATATTCAGACTGAGGTTGAGATATAACTTTAATTAAAATGATATTATGATTAACAGTCTCAGCTGATCTTTTATCTAGCTGATTTATATATTCCACGATTAGCCATAACATTACGACCACCTGCCTAATATTGTGTAGGTCCCGCTTTGGCTGCCAAAACATCCCTGTCCCGTCAAGGCATGGACTCCACTAGACCTCTGAAGGTGTGCTGTGGTATCTGGCACCAAGACGTTAGCAGCAGATCCTTTAAGTCCTGTAAATTGCAAGGTGAGGCCTCCATGGATCGGACTTGTTTGTCCAGCACTTCCCACAGATGCTCGATTGGATTGAGATCTGGGGAATTTGGAGGCCAAGTCAATACCTTGAACTTGTGATTCATCAGACCAGGCCACCTTCTTCCATTGCTCCGTGGTCCAGTTCTGATGCTCACGTGCCCATTGTAGGCACTTTCAGCTGTGGACAGGGGTTAGCATGGGCACCCTGACTGGTCTGCGTCTACACAGCCCCATACGCAACAAACTGCGATGCACTGTGTGTTCTGACACCTTTCTATCAGAACCAGCATTAACTTTTTCAGCAATTTGAGCTACAGTAGCTCGTCTGTTGGATCAGACCACACAGGCCAGCCTTCGCTCCCCACATGCATCAATGTGCCTTGGCCGCCCATGACCCTGTTGTCGGTTCAACGCTTTTCCTTCCTTGGACCACTTTTGATAGGTACTGACCACTGCAGACCGGGAACACCCCACAAGAGCTGCAGTTTTGGAGATGCTCTGACCCAGTCGTCTAGCCATCACAATTTGGCCCTTGTCAAAGTCGCTCAGATCCTTACACTTGCCCATTTTTCCTGCTTCTAACACATCAACTTTGAGGACAAAATGTTCACTTGCTGCCTAATATATCCCACCCACTGACAGGTGCCATGATAACGAGATTATCAGTGTTATTCACTTCACCTGTCAGTGGTCATAATGTTATGGCTGATCGGTTTGTAGTTTATGCAAGGAAGGAATTCAAAGACATAAAGGTTTTTTAATATTCTATATACATTTTATATACAGAGAGACAGAGAAAGTTCCAAGATTTTGTCATGGTATGAGTTCTCTTGGTACTTTATATTTTATATTTTGATTATGAAACATACAATAATGTAAAGAGAGTTAGTAATAAATTATATGGGTTTACAATTACAATAATTTGCTCATATGTTTTCTTGATTTTCAATTTTCTTTATCAACCTGCACACTTACCTTCTTATCGGACATGACTTCTCAACCCTTCTGTAACTTTGTAGCTTCCAGCTAATAATACACACAATTACAGCAGGCCAAAGGTCTTTTCAAGTGTGTATTCTTATCACCAACACCCCTCCTATTATTATTATTTGAAATGCAAATGGAAGAATATAGAAATGGTACACATAGACATGCATCACTATATTACAGCAATACTTTGTGATGGCACAATACATATATAGACATACATACTCCATACTCTACACTATACATATTAATGTTATGTGAAGAGTCATATTTAGACAGACTGACACACTAGATAGATAAATAGAGATGAGCTAAAGGACTCAGGGACTGGGGAACACAATTGAAAGTTTCCAATGCCTAATGGTGTGTACACTGATACCCTATATAATGTTACACAGACATAATGCCCTACAAATGATTATGAAAGACACCAGTAAGGCTCTCAACATGCTTTAATAGGCACAATGGGAAAACTAATCATGTTCTTCTATATTGTAAAATATTTGTATATTACGAAAAAAAGGGACAAATTATTTAGTAAATGTTATACCTTAGATAGGATGTATGAGTGTTGAAATGTCATTGACCTGCATTGCTTTAAAGATCTACAAATATCCTTGTATCCATATAACCACACAGTAATATGGTAAGGCAGATATAGCCACATTCATGAAATGCATATATTCATATATTTTTAAGATGTTCAAAGGCATTGATGATTTAACATGTATAAAATAACCTTATTGTGTTATTGAATTTTGTTTTCTTTAAAATCACACCACTGTGCCGCTTGCCATTATGATCAATTTGTCTTCCCTTCAATTTCTCAACCCTGAAAACCACAAATATTCACAGCATGTACTTGCCCAAATATTGGTAATGCACGCCTGGAAAACCCTGAGGTACAGCTTAATCAAATGCTGCTGTCATATTATTTAACCAGTAAAATTGCTTATGTAAAATAACCAAACAAACAAACAAAGCAATAAATAAATAAATAAATACATAAATACATTTTACTTTAATTCTTTTAATTATTTAAACATAAATAAATGCATTATAAATAAGAAAAGGTGACATGAAACACCCTTGTTGGATATGCAAAGTATGTGACATTGACCAGTGACCAGTGACATTTATGCAAACAATCTTATAGCAGAAAGCACTGGTGATAATGAATGGTTGAAAATCTTGTGTCTCTAAATAAGCATATTCTAAATGTAAAACAATAAATAACTTCATATTAAAAAGCATAAAATATTCTCCCACTGCTGTCATGTGAGGATTGCTTTTTCATGGCAGCTGTGAGAAAATGTAAAACCCAAAGGCTTTTCTTCTTGTCACAGCTAGGCAAATATTTGTTTCCTATTAATTATGATTTTCCTTGTATCAACATGATGTGCAGGAAACAATATAAGGAGTGAAATGTGACAACATGCTGCCTTGAATCATTATTTTGCAACAAAGGCTTACTAACTAGATGATTAACAGGACAAAGCAGGAAGTTAAGGCTTAAGCCAAATAGGTGTAACAGCATATTTTTTGTGTTTGTCAATTTTCAGTTGAATGCTAAGTCACATTCTTCCAATGATACAAAATATGTTCTGACTTTTAAAGCTCTATCATATGCCAATAAAAGACTAGAAGAAACATCAGAGGACACTTTATGGAAAATAACCAGGTTCAGTTTATAATAGTAATTAAAGAGCAACTACAACAGAACCACCTTGGCTAGAATTGAAATCAGCCACTAAACATGTAATACAGTTTAATCCACATATTCTTTCCCTCTTCTAGCCTGTCGACAAGCCTCACCTTTTTTGGTAATGAAAACAACAAAGTTACGTGAAACAAAGCTGTTGTTAAAAGCACTGACAGATTATTTGCATCATTGGTAGGTATATTCTGCAGCTGTCTTTATTTAAAATTAGCAAAGCACCAGCAAAATAGGAATGGGTTGGATTTCTATTTTCATTTCACAGATAGCTAAGTACAGCCCCAAGTTCATATTTAATTAAAAAAATTGTGTTATACATCAGGAATGGTACATCAGGAACTCAAATCCTACAAGTTCAGGTTACTGCATTTTTATAAATACAATTCACTTTTTGTTTTATGACTAAAGTATAAATAAGTATAGAGAATTATTGTTAGATGGCTATTTAGTCAGCCCTAATGTACATTTAAAGTGTAAAATAAAAACATTGTATATCATTTGAATATATTAATTGAATGTAAATGTGTTTTGTATATTTTAAGAAAACAATATATATTACGTTTCATGTAATAATACAAACTATACTTTTAAATATTAAAATATTTACTCTAAACCTAAAGTTTAAGGAAATGTAATATATTTTCCATCTAATTTGTTAGTGGGAATCATTGTAAAACAAACTGTATACCCAAACTCTGACATGTTTAGCTATTTACTTGTGTAAATAAAATAACTTTGTTTTTAATTTCAATCTCTCTGTGTTAGATAGCTCTTGGTAAACATTTGAAAACTGTTTTTGTAATCACCATGGTGTTCATTTGTTTTCTTGTCTCTGTGTGTATGTCTTTAAATGTTTGTAGTCACAGAAATTCTCATTCACTCAATAAATCTGTCTGTTCCTATATCTTATGGTCAAATTATTTGAAAGTCAAGCCTGCCAGGGACTGGTAAAGCCACATTGAAGGTCACTTTTCACGTTTTACTATTTTGCCTTTAGCTATTTTCAGCACTGTTCTGAAATAAGCTAGAATAAAACATTTAAGAATGTGTATTTCTTTAAATGTATTTTAACATTATAAGATAGTTTTTATATATAGCATAGCATGTTAACTCCAACAATGGAAATTAATTTTGGAATAAATAATATTGAAAGTTTTACTACAACACAAACCAGATACACCACATTGAATATGGATCTGGCTTCAGCAGCTTCATACTGTTCCATTTATTGAATGGCTGAATTTGTTAATTAAGCACATCCAACACAGCAGGCGTTATTGTTGGATAATGGACCACAGTGAAAGTGAAGTATCTAGAGTTGAATGGGAAGTCAATTAACAAGAATCAAGGTTAATTTTCAGCTGTTAATTTCTGCTGCAGAGGACATTTGTCACGGTTCCCTAGCCTAGAGCCCTGCATTTCAGCCCAAGCCCGACGGGCCCTGACTTATTTACACCCCTAGGGCCGGGCTTCAGGCCAATTTTCACGTCATAGTTCACACGCGGGCCGGGCATTGGGCCTGTTTTAGGCTCCTCCTCCTTTTTATATTTTAGACATTAATTAATTAAAATAAACTATGAGTACTTGATGATGGTAAAAACAAATATGGAAAGACGTTTTATAACCTATCACACTGACACGCATGACACAGTCTGCTCACGCACACACACGCACACAGGTTTCCCACGGAGAGCATGCTACCGCGCCTGCGCAGACCGGCTCGCACGGTGTTAGTGTCCCCGCCAGCGGCAGCAGCAGCAGCGTGTCTTCAGCGCAGCTGAACGAGGACAGAAAAACAGGACTGGACTGAAACCTTCCACTGTGGATGCTGTGCTTTTTCTCCACGATGCTCTGTAAGAGACTGTTCTGCTCACTGTAGCCAGGTTAAGACTAGGAGGTTGTCTTGTTTTAAGTTTGATTGGATTTTATTTTCATTAGTCTAACTGTTGGAAACTATTGGAAATAAGAATGGCCATGTTCTGTGGTGAAGCCTTGATTTTTGAGGTAAGGTAAGATAACCTGCGTGTTTTATTTTATTTGTTTAGATTGTACAGCCCGTTCTTTCTTTTTTCCGCACACCGTTGCGAGCAGCAGAGCAGCCTGCCTCAGCTTGTCAAAAATGCCTTTTTACTGTGGTGGTGATAATAAACATTTAAACTAATATTGTGTGATATGCTTAGGTCGTCACTTTAAAAAACAAAAACTTTAACAAACAAAAAACTTTAACTTTAACTTAATAAAGAAATGAAAATAAATATAACTACTTTGCCATTAAAAACAAAACTGGACTATTTTAATGGCTGCAACAGTAGTGCAATGGTGAAAAAAAAAAAAAAAACACGGCTCCAGTCGGACTCGGGCCGAGATTGTGATCAGCTGTCGGACAAGGGCCGGGCTGGGGCCTCAGCATCTCGGGCCAGGGCCGGGCTAGGGCCTAGATTTGAGGCCCGTGCAGGGCTTTACCCTATCCCTGACCCTCTTTCCCCACTAGAGGCCGCCACTGTTCCCCTGCCATTTCTTTCTCCCTTCACTGCTTTCCTTTGTCACCTTTCCAATTAACATTCCTACACACCCATGTGCACTCCTGTTCCTTTCCTCTGTTCCCATTGGCCCTGCACCTGCCTTCCCAGTTTCTGCTTCCCTTCATAAACCCCTCACAGCCCTCACTCTGTGCAAAGTGTCGTCAGCTAATCCTGCTTCACCTAGCCTCGCTCCTCGCTCCTCGCTCCTCGCTCCTCGCTCCTCGCTCCTCGCTCCTCGCTCCTCGCTCCTCGCTCCTCGCTCCTCGCGCCTCTTCTGCCTCTTCTATCTCTCTCTCTCTCTCTCACAGTCCTGTCTCTCGCTCAGCCTTCTTGTTCTTGACCATCGCCCGTGACCTCGACCATGTCCTCGTCTAGCCCCTTTGTCCTGTCAGCTGTCTGTACGAGCACTGCACCTGGGTCCTTAACTCCTGTGCCCTGTGGTCCTCCCCGAGAGACCGTGACAATATTAATACCCAATTAACAAAATCAGCCCTTAACCAAGTTTCTAGGTAATTTGTGAACACGTGCACAAATTATATTAAAAAATACACTTTCACAAATCAATGAAATTATTACTTGCAGTGTGGCTTAATGTTTTAATTATTACAATTATAACCCAGCTGTTGCTCCACAATTGTATTGCTGCCATTTTGCATTTTAAAAGGATTCTCTTTGTTGATTGGGTATATTTCCACATAACACCAAGTTTTTAAACCTTTCAGCTAGTTTCTCAGAACTTTCGTATTCTTGAATTACACCTGTTCTATTCAAAACCTGCCTGACTGATCTGATCCGTGAGGTTTGAGCTGGACTAGTTTTCAATCGGCCCAGGGCCGAGTGAAAACTATGACCCCATTCACATATGAGTTAAGGCGGCTCATATGTGAACGGGGTCTTATACTATCTATGAAAGAGGTTTATATATGAGCATTTGAATTAGTAACTAATTAAAATATGATCTTGAATATATTGAATTCTTTAGGTAAACCACAGTTAAAATGCTGTTGACATGTTTTGACATGAAAATGTAGGGACTGTCACTTTCAATGAGCTTCAGCAATTCCTACCTAATAAAGTCAAGGGTGATTTGTGCAACACTTATCTCAGTGATTTACCTAACATCAATAGTTGGATCTAAGCCAAGCCAACCCCTGTTTGAGGTTTGCAAACTGCAACTCTGCACTCAACAGCAATTATATTTAGTAGATTAAAGAAGCACCTGAAGGTAAATTAAAACACTACCAAGAAGAGGTTTGTAATCTTGGCAGGTGGGTCAGTTTTGATTGAAGCCCAGCTCTATCTTGAGACACAAAGACATTTAAATACATTCAACTACTGCAACTCCACCTGACTCCAAATTACTAGAGTCCTTTAATTTAGTATCATGAAGTGTGATCTGACGAAAAATCATAAATACATCTCGGTAAAACTGATGTTTGGAAAATTCCTTTTGTTTCTTGTATTGCAACTTTATCACTGAACACAGTTAATGTATTTATTTCTCACATGTATTTAATTATGGTGAACACTCTTCTGGCCAACTCAAATATATGAGCTTATACTTGTGGCAAGTGTGGAAGCGTATCATTTCAATTGAGCTCCTGCCTTTGAGGTTGGCTTCTTCAACCCTTCATTTACAGTTTTTTATAAAACACCTAATTATTTTCTTATATTTTAAACTCTGAAGAGATCAGTTTAATAAGCAATGAAACTACAGTGAGTTGGCTTTTTGGAATGCAAGGCCACTCTTTTCTGCTTTTAAGTGAAAATAAATTGAATTACGATTCTGTGAAATCCTGTTGCACTACAAAAAGTTTAGAAGTGGATTGTGATAATGTACAGCATCAGTTAATTTGGTGATATCCATAACACAGTTTTTCAGCTCTCTTCTGGGTGCTGTCACTCAACTTTCTACATTATTTTCTGGAGTACTATGAACTACAAATTACTGTATGATTAATCCTCCCCCACCTCACCTTAAAATTGCAAACCTAACATTGCAAACCAAGCATAAATAAAGTGGTGCCCTTGGTGTAGAAAATGAATAGCTACAGTGGCTCTCAAAAGGATTCACCCCCTTCAGACTTTTCCACATTTCATTGTGTTACAACATGAAAACAGAATGGATTTAATCAGTAGTTTTAACCACTGATCAACACAGAGAATGTCCATAATGTCAAATTACACGTAATTAGTTGAATGAAGTCCACCTCTGTGCAATAATGGTGTGTCACATGATTTCAGGTTAAATACACCTGTCTCTGGGAGGTCCCACAGTTGGTTAGTACAATTCCTAACTAAGACTACATCATGAATACGAAGGAACATTCAAAGCAAATCCAGAATAAGGTGGTGGTGGCAGCATCATGCTATGGGGATGCTTCTCTGCGTCAGGGCCTGGAAACTTTGTAAAGATAGAGGGCAAAATGGATGCAGCAAAGTACAGAAAAATCCGGCAAGAAAACCTGCTGAAGTCTGCAAGAGAGCTGGGACTTGGGAGGAGATTAATCTTCTAGCAGGACAATGACCCCAAACATACAGCCAAAGCCACACTGGAGTGGCTTAAAAACAAAAAGGTCAATATCCTGGAGTCGCCCAGTCCAATCCAATTGAGAAAATGTGGAAAGAGTTGAAGGACTTGATGGAGCTTGAGCAATTTTGCAAAGAAGAATGTGCAAAAAATGCTGTGTCCAGATGTGCAAAGCTGGTAGAGACTTATCCACATAGACTGATGGCTGTAATTGCTGTCAAAGGCACCTCTACCAAATATTGGCTGAAGGGGGTGATTACTTATGCATTCAAGTATTTTCTGTTTTTGTATTTTTAATTAATTTGCAGATTATATTCACTCATACTTTACTTATATTTGTCCACATTATGGACATTCTCTGTGTTGATTAGTGGCAAAAACTCCTGACTAAATCCATTCTGATTTCATGTTGTAACACAATAGGCACATTTACACTGCCATTTCTAATCCGTATCAAATGCATCGGAACATTTGATCATGATCAGTGGTGTTGCGTTTACACTGCCATTTGATCAGGATCAACTTTCAGCCGCTACAGGGGTCCTCGCATACGCATTAGCACGCAAGTACAAACTTAATTATATGCATCACATTAGTCCTTTAGAACACTGCTATATCAAAAACTGTCATTTTACAGTGAGGGAAAAAAGTATTTGATCCCCTGCTGATTTTGTACTTTTGCCCACTGACAAAGAAATGATCAGTCTATAATTTTAATGGTAGGTGTATTTTAACAGTGAGAGACAGAATAACAACAAAAAAATCCAGAAAAACACATTTCAAAAAAGTTATAAATTAATTTGCATGTTAATGAGGGAAATAAGTATTTGACCCCTTTGACTTAGTACTTGGTGGCAAAACCCTTGTTGGCAATCACAGAGGTCAGACGTTTCTTGTAGTTGGCCACCAGGTTTGCACACATCTCAGGAGGGATTTTGTCCCACTCCTCTTTGCAGATCCTCTCCAAGTCATTAAGGTTTCGAGGCTGACGTTTGGCAACTCGAACCTTCAGCTCCCTCCACAGATTTTCTATGGGATTAAGGTCTGGAGACTGGCTAGGCCACTCCAGGACCTTAATGTGCTTCTTCTTGAGCCACTCCTTTGTTGCCTTGGCTGTGTGTTTTGGGTCATTGTCATGCTGGAATACCCATCCATGACCCATTTTCAATGCCCTGGCTGAGGGAAGGAGGTTCTCACCCAAGATTTGACGGTACATGGCCCCGTCCATCGTCCCTTTGATACGGTGCAGTTGTCCTGTCCCCTTAGCAGAAAAACACCCCCAAAGCATAATGTTTCCACCTCCATGTTTGATGGTGGGGATGGTGTTCTTGGGGTCATTCCTCCTCCTCCAAACACGGCGAGTTGAGTTGATGCCAAAGAGCTCGATTTTGGTCTCATCTGACCACAACACTTTCACCCAGTTCTCCTCTGAATCATTCAGATGTTCATTGGTAAACTTCAGACGGGCCTGTACATGTGCTTTCTTGAGCAGGGGACCTTGCGGGCGCTGCAGGATTTCAGTCCTTCACGGCGTAGTGTGTTACCAATTGTTTTCTTGGTGACTATGGTCCCAGCTGCCTTGAGATCATTAACAAGATCCTCCCATGTAGTTCTGGGCTGATTCCTCACCGTTCTCATGATCATTGAAACTCCACGAGGTGAGATCTTGCATGGAGCCCCAGACCGAGGGAGACTGACAGTTATTTTGTGTTTCTTCCATTTGCGAATAATCGCACCAACTGTTGTCACCTTCTCACCAAGCTGCTTGGCGATGGTCTTGTAGCCCATTCCAGCCTTGTGTAGGTCTACAATCTTGTCCCTGACATCCTTGGACAGCTCTTTGGTCTTGGCCATGGTGGAGAGTTTGGAATCTGATTGATTGATTGTTTCTGTGGACAGGTGTCTTTTATACAGGTAACGAGCTGAGATTAGGAGCAGTCCCTTTAAGAGAGTGCTCCTAATCTCAGCTCGTTACCTGTATAAAAGACACCTGGGAGCCAGAAATCTTGCTGATTGATAGGGGATCAAATACTTATTTCACTCATTAACATGCAAATCAATTTATAACTTTTTTGAAATGCGTTTTTCTGGATTTTGTTGTTGTTATTCTGTCTCTCACTGTTAAAATACACCTACCATTAAAATTATAGACTGATCATTTCTTTGTCAGTGGGCAAATGTACAAAATCAGCAGGGGATCAAATGCTTTTTTCCCTCACTGTATATCGTTACAAATTATTATAACAAGTAAAACCAATGCACCTCCATGTCATTTCACAACCGAAGCATTGAAAATAAAATTATTATTATTATTATTATTATTATTATTTTTTTTTTATTATTATTATTTTTTTTTTATTATTATTATTATTATTATTATTATTATTATTATTATTATTATTATTATTATTATTTCTTGGCAGACGCCCTTATCCAGGGCGACTTACAACATAAGTGCAAACAAAGTGTAAAAATACAGAAGTACAAGGCATATACAGAAGTACAAAAATACAATTATATATGACTGCTAACATAAAATAACAACCCTGCTAACACACAATGTTGCCACAACATTATAGCAACGTAATTTACAATGTGGTAACATTGTGTGTTAGCTGGGTTGTTATTTTATGTTCATTTTAAACACTATTTTATTTATAATACGTGGAGTAGGGAAGTGTTCTCCTATAGAGCGAACCCATTATGTGACCTACTTTCGGGCCGCCGCCATCTTGGTAGACAACTTCTGCCCTGACTGCATAAGTGCAGAACTAAATCTAAATCTGTGACTGATGCTAAGAAAACCGTACAATAATCATGATAAGTGATAATCGAACAAAGTCATTTAACTACCATGAAATTAAAGTAATGGTCACTTTGTTTTATCGAACTGAATAATTATATTAAACAATCATAATGTAATATAAGGTTTACAGTTAGACATTTATTTAGACTATAATTATTATTTTAATTAAAGATTGCTTAAAGAATACCAGTTGTGAAAACGAAAATCCTCTATCTCAAGTTATATTGTTACTGTTGCTTTCGTTTGTATTATGTAAGTAAGTGTGGACTCATTTTGTTTTTATTTTATGCGATAGGTGTTTGTGATGTCACATGTGTCCTCCTATCTGCTCCACTGATGTGCAGTGCATGCTGGAACTTGAGCCGGTCGAGCGTTTACACTGCCATTTCTGATCCTAATCAAATGCTACTGATGCATATATGAATACCATAGGATTTAAACATCAATACTTCATGAACACCACGAGTTCTGATTGAGCTCATGAACCTGCACTTACCCTAACCCTGTTATACATGTGATTAACTCAGAAGTGCATGACATATTCATGTGTTTATCCTGTGGTATTCATATATTAATTCATGAGGAATCATGGTACCTTATTGTAAAGTGTTACCAAGTAATCAAATAATTAAATATGATCTTCACAAAACAAGAAACTCAAAAACTTATAATTTTCTAGGATAATCCTTATCACATGAATTACTTCGGGATCTTTAATTCATAAAACATGACCTGGCAGCATTCAACACTGGTATTCTCAATTTCCTGCCTTCCTGCATGATTTATTAAGTATTGGCCTACAGAGATAATGATACCAGAAAACACAACCCTTCACCAAGCAGCAGAAAAAACACAGATCTGCATAACTTAAAAGTCTCCCATAAGTAAATAAATTGTTCTTTGCGTGCTGTTATTTTTTCTGGGTTAAAAATGCATACTGTATCACAGACAGGTGAGGTTTTTAATGTTTCTTAAAGGCTTGCCATGGAAAATACAACATAATTACTATTATACATTATTTCTTAGCAGACGTTCTATGTAGACCAAGGATGACTTTCAGTTACACTACAGAATATTCACCTTACAAGGAACAAAGTACAGTAAGAGTGGAAAGGGAACATAGGCATTTGAACATAATGCATTTTGTATGATGTAAAATGTAAAACAATTTCACAAATTTGACAAAACTAAATTAATTGATGCATTTTGACTGTAAAAATCAAATATGTGCCTGTTTAATCTCTTGAATGAGTGTCTGCAGTATCTATTTCAACAGATGTTTTTTTTTTTTTTTTTTTTTTTTATAAAACACAATGTTGTGCTTTCCAGCCTGACCTTTCTTACTCTTTATATATATATTGCACAATGCATTTCCTTAAAATGTCAATTAAGCAAAAGTAAGTACAATATGCTTTAGGACAAATACTAATAATTCTTTATCCCACAATAGCATGTTTTTACATTACATCACCCTCTCTGAAATGTAAACCTCCCAGATCGAGTAACACATAATTAAGACTAACATGCCTTACATAGTCAGTGTGTTTACCCTACAACAGCAAGTACCACACATACTTTGCTCTCTCTCTCTCTCTCTCTCTATATATATATATATATATATATATATTAGTATATGTGAGATAAAGCAGTTGTAATCATGTGACTATGAAGTTACAAAAAACTGAACAAAGGCCCTGCTCTTTTCTGAAGGCTAACCTGTTGACTTGCACATGTGGCTAGATTATGCCTGGGCATGTCTGGGGAAAACAAACTGTGGATAAACTAAAGAAAAAGCTGGGGACAAACTAAAGGTCCCAGTGAAAATACAATAAATCCAATTTATATGGGTTGGGGATTAAGGGCATAAACATAAATTCAATGGTCATTTTGCACAGAAACACATCTATATTGTGCTACTTCCTCACATGACAATGTGGTAAAATTAACATTTCAGTGGGGATGTTTTTTTTTGTTCTTCATGTGCACGATATGAGAAAAATGAATGGTCTTGGGATGAAAATAAACCTTCACAATGAAAACGCAACATGGTCACAGACATTATTTTTTTGACTGGAGTTAAATGTCTTGTGTAAAAAAGGAACAAAAGGGAAATCTAAGTAATTCGGGTTAAAGTATGAGTAACTGAATAGGGCTATATATAACTAACATGAACATGAATAAGTGTACTGTTATACTGATGGATATCACTCTTGACTGTTATACATGGGAAGATGTATGGTTAGGATGGCAATCTGTCTGCTGACACTACAATGAACAGGAAGCATTTAAATAAGTCCCATCCATGAACAATACACTCCAGTATGTTTTAGACTTTTTTGCTTTCAGCAATACAATAATTGAATCTCAGTATTTAAAGTTATTAAAATACTTTGGATACTTAATGGAAAAGCTATTGGTATTTAAATGTTTTTCTATAATATAGGGTTAGTAGTTTGTTTATTCATTAATATAAATTGGCATGCAGTTATTAGCAGCTGAAATACATGTAGCTTTTGGTACTTCATTATGTGCTGTATGTGCCTTGAAAATGAGCTGTACCGTCAAACAAGATACAACAAGAATATGAATTTCACATGACTTGACATTATCCTTCCGCAACAAAAGAATAATACAAAAGAAAGAGCCGCAACAAAGAATAATATTATAATTTCAGTGAAAACGTGCAATTTGTTCTCTCCTATCATCAACAAATATCAGCCACTTATGCTTTTCAAGAGTGGGCTGTAGTGGAATGCCTGCTATGCAGCTTCTGCCAAGTTTGGGAGCATTCCCACGAGCATTCATTACATTCACTTTTCATAACTGCATATGAATGTACTGTGGTGCCTGTCAGGACTGAGATTTTTTAGTTTTTGTTATTAAATACAGAAACAAAAGTATTACAAGAAATTAACAAATCCCATTTTAGATATTAACAACAAATTAAATAGCAAATGGCTACAAATATTCCAAACATATGTTAATAAATCATTAAAAAGAAACATATGTGTATTGGTATTTATTACTAGTCTAGACACTAATATCTCTTTACTAAAGTATCCTCCGGCTATATTGTTTTGTATCAGTCTTCAATGCAACAATGTAAATGCAGAATTTTACAAAATTATTTTTACAGAGTACACTCCCTTGAATGTGATTTGTGTGATCCTTCTCAAGTGCCGTGGATGCACATCTGTGATAAATCACAGATCTTTCACTACACTGGTATGACTGACAGATGAGCGAGCAACTGGTCTTAAGTCTCCTGCCGAGCACAAGCTGTCTCAGGATTCAGGCGTACTCTCTCAAAACTTAATGTGCCATCCAAACAATTTCCAAAGCATTTTTTCTCAAATCTATTTTGGTTGTGTTGTTCTTTTCACTCGTTTAAAGGGGCTGCTTACATCTTCTACTGCAGATAAAAGGTGCCCAAAAAATATAAGCTTCCTAAAAAATAAGAAATGAATTTCTAATATACAGAAATTGAAAGCTGTTCAAAGAAAAGATTGAGGAATACATTTGTTTATTTCTGCTCACTCTGACATCTAATTTATTAAACATTTCAACACAACACAGTATGTTTCAAACAGGTAGAACTTCCCCTTGTGAGTCTCCTCTTGGTGTAGGTATTAAAACTCATACTTTACATATTGAAGTCACTTAACACCTCAAAAAGTCAGTTTTAGGTTGCAGCTTCAGATGATAGAATCAAACTGCCTTGTGATCAAGTCCTGACATTTGCTGGCAGTGTGACCGATTTAGTAAATACATTAATATATTATTATCTTATTATCTTTCAGGATTATTAACTAAAACTGAGTCTGGTTTTACAATCACAATTAATCACAATTAGGTAAAAATGCAGTACGCAGCATACAATAACTGAGTTATTTGTCTTTGCTCTATAGTTTGAGTATCTCTAATGCAATCATTTTTTGGGATTTAAGGGAAATTATTTTTAGAAAGTAAAGAAAAGTGAAGGATGTCAACTACTTCCTCAGGAATTAAGCTGGTGGTCTCTGTCTGGCTTTTTATGGTACTCAGACAGAAAGTTTCACTTTAAATGGAATAACAGAGAACTCATGCTTAAATGTTAAACATATGTTAAGACCGTGGTTAAGGATAAAGAGAGAAAATAACTTGATGGAAAGAAAGTTTTGTGCAAATAACCCCTTTTTTAAAAGCTTAACATGTGTAGAATAACAAAGCTAATTCTTTAAACAACATTGTGTGTTGAAGACAACAAGAAAAGATGTTACACTTTCTTTACATTTTTGTGTCCATACATTTTTTAGTAGTTAGCAAATGTTAGCTGGTATTTCATGTATTGTGACTTATAAAATGGTAAAAATGGCAAATGTTAAGAAGTATAAATTTGGGTAGAAATATGTGGACTGTATAAAGATGAGATAAACATTTAGAATGTTTTTTAACATTCCTAGACTTATAGATAGACTATATATATATATATATATATATATATATATATATATATATATATATATATATATGAAACCAAGTATTAACTCATGGGGGTGGAGACTCACCCAATTATGATATTTCATTTTTGTATGTTTAATATATATTTGTTTTTCACAATAAAATATTTTCCTCCTTAACAGTTTGGAGTATGGTATGTAGATAAGTGGAAAAAATCCTTATTTAAATACATGAATTTCTGAGGCACTGACAATAAATTGTGAAAAACCTTTATCCGTAAACATATTCTATGACAAAACACTTATACATGTAGTTCCTAAAATCTTAAAATGGAGTCAAGAATCTTTCAAATGAATTCAATAATGATAAAATAAGTCAGAATTTTCATTATGATGGTATACAGTTTGCATACGCTCCATGTCTGTTTACATGTCAATACTTTAAGTGAGTATGTTTTTAGCCAGTGTCTTGTTGGAAAAAGGAATATGGTACTTCAAAACATGTCAGTACTTGTTTTAACTATATTACCCCATTATTTGCAGTGAATTTAATGTGCAAATGGTGTCCTTAGGCATGAAGTAAACCAGCTTTCTTCTCTTAGACCCTTCCCGCTAGACGATGCCAACGATTGATTGCCCTGTTGCTGCTTGTTAATCATGAAGGACATTATTTTCCAAGGGATCGAAAAGGAAATTGATTTGACTCGATATACCCTTCCTTTTTTCCCACAGTTTTCACTCTATAACAGAAACTAGTTTGGAGTAAGTAGTAATGAGACTGAGCTCATCCTGCTTTGTGAATGCAGGAGGTTCTGAGCATTCTTCTTTTTGAGAAATTAGCTTTTAATGCAGTGGAATAATATCACCACCATGATCCAAACAGGCCATTTCTTATGTGAAAACCATACTGTGAAGTATATTCCACAGCTCAATCCTAGACCTATTTAAATAATATCAATTGTGACCAATAAATGACAGGTTACTAACTTCAAGAACAGCAAATAAACATTCAAGATTCCATAACAAAATATTTGTTCCCCTCCTTTAATTATGCATTACTCAGAAATGAAGAATGGGTGTGGATATTTAGCATTTAGCAAGTATGCAGGATAGTTCAGCTTTGCTATACAATGTTGCTGGGGGCCTGGGTGGAAGGAATCAGGGTGAAGATGGGAATGAATCACCTCTCGATACTTAACAGTACGCAATAGGGGAAAAGAAACAAAGAATAAAAAGAAACGAAGTAAATTTGTCAAATTGTTGCATTAGTATTCATTCATTAATATTAAGCCATTTGATCTAGGTGTATTCCTCTGTGTAACCATTTGCCAGAACAGAATCCTTAAATGTACATCATATTTCATTTGTCAAACTTAGCTTTGTTTTATAACATCTTAAACCGAGTTTGACTTTGGAAGAGTCAAATCTGTATAATCTGCCATTGCCATTAAAAAACAGTATACTATTAAAGAATGTGTACTTATACAATTTACAAGCATAGCGGCTCAACATTGAACTTGAGTTTCTTTTTAAGGATGTGGTTAGATTTCATTATGTTTTTACATGTGTTTAAAGTGTTAAAGTGTTACAATTATTTATCCTAATGGTTGAAAATGCCTTATTACAATGTCATCACTTTATTGTGGAGATGCTAAAACGATCTACCTATTTTCTCAACATTATTTTGAAAATCCTTAGAAAAGGATGCCAAAACTCTCTTAGGTAGTCATTTTCATTCTTTGCAGACTGTTACACTGTAATTATTATACCACCTGCAGGAGTGTACAGTTGTATCTTCCTA
Organism: Amia ocellicauda; assembly: GCF_036373705.1. Lineage (NCBI taxonomy): Eukaryota > Metazoa > Chordata > Actinopteri > Amiiformes > Amiidae > Amia > Amia ocellicauda. The sequence goes on along the minus strand of NC_089862.1, from coordinate 27,080,516 downwards.
GAACTGCTGTTACTTGTATGTTTTATAGGTTGACAGATAATTTATAGTTGCTGTAAAGAAAGCTCCCTTTTGGGAGATAAAATCAATTTTACTGGTATGCTGACTGTGCTTAGATATCTGAAACAGAAAAAACAAACCATTATTCCTGTGGAATACGGAGGAGGCTACTAATCCTGATGTGGCCTGCTTTACATATGTACAAATACAATCTTATATTACACTTCATAGCAAGTTGGAAAGTTATGACTCTAGATACTGTATTTCAGAATGTCATGTTACTGGCACTTTCCAATGAAATGGAAAATTCAACTGTTTTTTTTTTTCAATTATGTCAATATTTTTGGTTCTTTGTATGGCATTTATCATTCATTTTACTGCTTTTAAACTTCAATTAAAAATCAGTTTCAACATTGTAGAATAACAGTTAATTACACATCATGTAAGGTAAGGGACTGTGTCCTTTATCGTAGGAAATCAGTTTTCCCAATTTATTTTTCACAATACTCATTACAATTAATCTTTTTCAGTTATGAAAACAAAGAAAAATGTTACATTGTTACGACGTTGTAATATGTACTTTACTTATCAGTATGTACGTAATTTGTCAAATACAATTCTGTTAGAACTTTCATACATAAGCTTCCTACAGATATGGTTAGGAAGTCACTGATTTGAACATGACAGCATGACGTTGGTTCATATTGTAGACGAATGAATAAAATCATTAGTAGGCACCTGTTATTTCTGTTACCAGAGACATCCTTTTATGTCACAGAACATACTTCCACACACTTCTGATTGAAAAGAGGCAGTTGCTCTATGAGACGGGTCAGTAACAGGTTATTAAACAGCTTTTCTTTGTAGCACAATGGCAGATTGTTGGTCTTGCCATAACGGAGACATCCTGGGTGTCTGCTGAGACAGGTGTCAAATCCCACTGTGGAAGAATGAATGGTAAAGTAATCAGAGACCTCCCAGCAGTACAGCTTGGAACAACAACACCAAAGAGAGAGGCAAAAGCCATGTAGGTTGAAGTATCCCACTGTGTCAACTGAATGCAGGTCAAGTGTCTCAGCCTGACGGCCAACCGTAGCAGACTTTATAGACTTTCAGCTGAGTGGTTTTCCAAGTAATGACAAAGGTCATGAACCCAAAAGTTTAAATGTGTGTAGGTCTGTGGGTACAATAGGCCTATGGATGAAGTTTCAAAGACTTTGAGCCAGATTAAATCAAAACTTTGACCCACGCGCTAATAGAAAATTACAAACCTGTACATCATAGAAGAAAGTGGCATCTTACTAAAAATGAGTACAGTTCTGTAGTTTTCTATTAGTGGGTGGGTCAAAGTTTTGATTTAATCTGGCCCATTATTAGGATGTTGTTGATCAAAATTATTATGAGTTATATGACTCATATTATGAATAAAACTTGATTTCATTAAAAACAAAATACCCCATTATAGAAGATAGAGGCTCAAATTCAAAACACAAAAGCATTTAATTAACCTTGTATGTACTTGGGGTCACATTACATATGTTTGAGAGAGTACTGATGAATGCAATTTTCACATTAATTTACTCCTAAGAATGAGATAAGCATCAGAAAATATTGCAAATTGATTCACTGCATAAATTCTGTGAAAATTAAGATTGTAAATCAATTCACTGTGTAATGTATGTGTTTTTGTACTGATTAACTTTTATTTATTATTAACTAAAGCCTGACCATGGACAGGGGTTGCAAATTAGCCTTGGCTAGAAACTCTGTATGTGGTGCATCTATTCTGTGTTTTTAATCTGTGTTTTAACCTGCATATAACTCGGAGTTATGCATAGAAGTCTGTAATTTTATAACAATGGGGTAAAGAAATGTGTTACCTCAAAAACAATAATACCATGATGGTTAATGGAGAGGAGGGGGACTGTCACTGGCAGAGTTTACATGTGTGTTTTGACTTACTTAATTCAAAAATGAAATGACCCTCTCCCTCTCTGCGTTTACATGGTTTTAGTTTATTGAGATGAGCTGCTGTTTACACAATGTGATTCAAATTAAGGGCAAAGGAGTAAATTAATATGTACATTAGCTCTACGTACAGTTCTCATGCTATTTTTACAGGAAAATCCCAGAAAGGGGGGTTTACATGCTCAAGAACAATACTCGAGACACTGACATCACAGAATCCATAGCTGTCAGTGCGCAGCTGTGGCTTGTGCCCCGCGTCTAGTGGTTTAATACTTTGTTCTACTGATCTTACTGAAGTGTTTTTTCACGTCACTGATGAAGCTAGCAATCCGTGAATATAAATGCTTTATAAAGTTAGGGTTACAACACAATGTACAGTACTGAACAGTGCACAACAGACCCACAACAATATAGACAGCATAATGATAATAGGAATCAAAACAAAAAGAAAAAACAGCTTTCCGTATTGCCATTAATATAAGAACATAAGAAAGTTTACAAACGAGAGGAGGCCATTCGACCCATCTTGCTCATTTGGTGTCCATTAATAACTAAGTGATCCAAGGATCTTATCCAGTCTATTTTTAAATGTTCCCAAATTTTCAGCTTCAACCACATCGCTGAGGAGTTTGTTCCAGATTGTGACAACTCTCTTTGTGAATAATTGTCTCCTGCCAACCATCTTGAATGCCTTGAAGCCCAGTTTCCATTTGTGTCCCCGGGTCCGTGTGTCCCTGCTGATCTGGAAAAGCTCCTCTGGTTTGATGTGGTCGATGCCTTTCGTGATTTTGAAGACTTGAATCAAGTCCTCACATAGTCTCCTCTGTTCCAGGATGAGAAGGTTCAGGTCCCTCAGTCTCTCAGTAGGACATTCCCTTCAGACCTGGAGTAAGTCTGGTTGCTCTCCTCTGAACTGCCTCTAGAGCAGTGATATCTTTCTTGAAGTGTGGAGCCCAGAACTGTCCACAGTATCCAGATGAGCTCTAACTAGTGCATTGTACAGTCTGAACATTACTGCCCTTGATTTAAATTCTACACTTTTGACGATATACCCTAACATTGAGTTTGCCTTTTTTATTGCTTCCCCACATTGTTTGGATGGAGAAAGTGAGGAGTCCACGTAAACTCCTAGGTCTTTCTCATACGTTACTTCATCTAGTTCTGTTCCTCCCATAGTGCAATTATAGTGGACATTTTTGTTACCTGCATGTAACACCTTGCACTTGTCCACATTGAATTTCATTTGCCAGGTGTCAGCCCACAACTGAATATTATCAAAGTCCCTTTGAGTAGCCTGTGCTGCCGAGATTGTCATCTATTAGCATGAACCATTGTTAACCACGTCCATCAGCAACTTATTTTACCTGAAACCCAGGAGTCTGAAGGAAGTCTATCTGCCCCATCCCTGGATGACAGCAGTAGACAGGCCACCTGGGAGGAGGACCACCTGTCTCTGGGTCCGCACACAGACTCAGAGCTTGAGGTGGAGCTGATGTAGGAGGAGCTGGTCTCACCAGGACATCCCTCCTGCTCCTGCGGGACAAGTACATAAGTTCTGGGTGGTGATTCCGAGGGCCATGGAGAGTCTCCAGCTCCCCTGGAGAAGGGAGGCTTATGCCAGGACCCAGGGTGCAGCCTGTTGGACTTCCTGCAAGTTAACTCATCACCCTACTTCTACCTCTTTACCTCCGCTGTCTGTGGAGTCACACGATGCTGGAGACACTGGAGACGCTGCTCTGAAGGGCGTATGAGGCAGGAGACCAAGTGGCCCGCCTCAGAAACACCGAAAGCCTGCTGGCCCTGTATTTGGCCCAGCTGGCTAAGCATTCGGAGCACGACTAAGCATCCCACCATTCCCCCTTCTCCCAGTGGTCCTGGAGAAGGTCAGGAAAGAACGAGTGACAGTTCTGCTGATAGCCCCATGGTGATCTTGCATATTCTGGTTTGCAGACCTGATCGCACTCCTCCATGGAGAGCCTTGGCATCTCCCAGTGAGAGCGGACTTGTTGTCCCAGGTGCAGGGCACGCTTTGGCACCCCAGCCTCCTCTAGCTTTGGGCCTGACCCCAGATCGGGAGCGTTTGATTGCCTGAGGTCTGTCAGATGCGGTAGTAGCCACTATTCAGTCAGCGAGAACTCCGTCTACGAGGTCACAGTATTCCTACCGCTGGCGGACATTTAGCACTTGGTGCCAAGACGGCGGTCAAGACCCAATGAATTGCCCCATTGGGGTCATATTACAATTTTCAGGGCAAGTTCCTGTCCACACTCAAAGTGTATCTGGCAGCCATCTCCGCATGTCATGTCCGGATTGATGGCGAGCCCCCTGGGTCTCATTCCCTGGCTACGTGGTTTCTGAAGGGAGCTCAACAGCTACAGCCTCCTCGAACCCCTTCACTGCCCGCATGGTGCCTTGATGTAGTGCTGGATGCACTTTTCCAAGCCCCATTTGAGCCACTGAACTCAGCTGAGCTGAAGATGTTGTCACTTGCTTTGCTGGCAATCACCTCTGAAAAATGTGTGAGCTAGTTACACGCCCTGTCCGTACATCCATCGTTAAATATTATTTATTTCTTAGCAGACGCCCTTGTCCAGGGTGACTTACAGAATATAAGAGCAATACCAAGTGCAATACAGTGCAGTTCATGGCAAAATACATTTTACAAATTGAAATTTACACAAGTGTATACAAGATATACAGTAAACTATTTTTGAGGTCTTACATCCTAGATTGTAAAAGCTGATAAGGGCAGAGAAGATGTTAAGTCAGTCAAGGGTCAAGGGAAAGGGGGCATAGGGGAGATAAACAATATAAACAATAAACAATAGGAGTACTAGTAGAGCAAAGCAAAAAGTATGAAAGAATGTTGTATAAGTGCTATCTTAAAGGAGAGTAAATGACTAAATTACAAGTATTGTCTGAAAAGATGTGTTTTGAGTAAGTGCCTGAAGGAGGTCAAGGATTCTGCCGTTTTGACTTCAGTGGGAAGTTTGTTCCACCACTTAGGGGCCAGGGATGAAAAGGAGCGGCTCTAGAGGAAGGAGAGTGCAGAGGAGGCAGAGTTAGGCCGTGTGTCCACCAAAGCATTTTCTGCAGCTGAAAATGCCAGGCGTTCTTCTGAAAGCGCCCAGCTGGGAGGGCTTGAGAGCTTTGGAGGCGCAGCGTTATTTCAGCCGAGACGCTTTGGTTGCTATGAATCGGAATCTCCGGGGAAGTCATGTCGCAGAGCCTAATGTCGCAGATAGTTGGTGTTGCTAACAAATACTGACTGTACAATGTCGGCACAAGGCAGAGTGATTGCTCTGGCCCTCGCTCCGGATGAAGGGAAGGCTGAAGCACGCAGAGAGAGCCCCGCCCCTCCTCCACTGTGATTGGACGGCTGGGTAAAAAGCGACAGTGACGAGCGCTGCGCAGCTCAGCCGGGAAGAGACGCTCAGCGCCGCGTCACGCTGCCGGCATTTTAAAAACGCGGCGCTGCCACTGCAAACAACTGAAGGTGAATTATAAATCATGAATCATGAAGCAGGAATCATCAAAACATGACAATCATCATGACAATATCATAATCAGCTTCCATTGATTTGAATACATAAATATAAAGTCATATCATAGCCATAAGCATATCGTCTTAGACATGTGTGGGCTAAACTCTGCCATAGAGCAATGCTGCATGAGGATTGTCATTTAATATAAATGATTTTGCATTTGAAGTATGTCAAATTCCAAAACACCACTAACATAACATAATAATAATTACTTGTTTCTTAAGTTAGTATAGTTTCTCTCATCCTTTTAAGTTCTTCAAATGCATGAAAGGTCTCACTCTGTGCCAGTGAAATTGAGTCAGACCCAGAAAAACCTCTTTGGTTTTTAGGTCTTTTGACCTAAACACTTAAAAAATGCCTTTTACAGCCTGTATTAACCTTCAGGAGAGATTACTTTAATCATCCAGAGCTCTCAGAAACATTGACGAAATTACAATGTGATATGGGGTATGGGAATGTTACAGTAAATAGACCAGGAAATATAGCATTTACTGAATCACCATTCCTGGCACACTGTATTGTTTAGCAAGGGAATTTGACAAAAACTGCTTTGTGCATTTTGTGTTCGCATTATTATACCAGTATTGAAACAATTGTATACAACAGTATACGATTGTACATAAGTAAGTAAATAAATAAATAATGAAATAATGAAATGTCTCCCTCACTGATTAATAATATTATTAATGCTATTAATGTATAATTACTACTACTACTACTACTACTACTACTACTACTAATAATAATAATAATAATAATAATTATTATTATTATTATTATTATTATTATTATAATTAAAACAAACAACAAAGCATTTACTACATCATAGAATGCGTTACAATAAAAATAATAAAATCTTCTAATATCCAAATCCAAAATAATTATATAAATAAGAAAGAGAAAAATAAACTTTTAAACTTAAAAAATGGTGGGCATGCAGAGTCCCTCATACATTAACAGAAAATATGGAATATTTTTCAGTATTTATCAGTATTTTGCAGCTTTTCTTGTCTATAATCCCATAATTATGACAATATATTCATTATTCTGGTCATATTTCCCACACAGGGGAAATATAAGATCATTTTGTATTATTCTTTCCAGTAATGTAATAAACTAATTTTAAAGTGATTACATAAAATGTTTCATGGATCCACTTTCTACATTTTTAAAATATGAATAAACTGATTCATTTACATAAATGAGGCTTTGAAATAATTTAGATTTTTTTTATTTTATTCTGCCCTATTTGAAAATCCAAACTTTTTGGAGTAAAAGAACAATCCTTAATTTTTCTAGGGAACTTGGATTCAGATTAGTGAGAAAGAGATACCGATTCACAGCAAGACATGTTCCCAGGAGGTTTCACAGAAAGAGGAAAATACTTTATGAGCAGGTGCTGAAATTATATTTCAGATAGAGAGATTGTCTCCCCTCTGTCAGGAAAGCATCTGGTTCTTATGAAAAATAAAAAAAACTCGGCCCGGATGCTGACTGAGTATCTCTGTATCAAATTAAAAGAAAATCTAATTCTCAGCATAAGTGCAATACAGCCGTGCCCTCAAATTCAGAAACCCTGAAAGAGTTGGCATTCCTGGATTGAACCGCAAATAGTTAAATATATTTAATGCAGATGCTTTTCTTTCTGAAACAAAAATGGATTTCACTCAAATGAATATAAAGACACCAACCCCATTGACCAATTACAAACTGCTGTTTGGTGTAGCAGACACCTACAGACAGATTTGCGTTTTAGCATATTAAGGTTGAACTCTCAATATTTTGACACTCATACATGTGTATGAGTATTTATTTCTGTAGTAAATCTGTTGTTTTGTATGTGTGGTTAACTTCAACCTGTCAGTAGTCAGTTGTCAAAATAACAGCTATGTTTTGAAGTGTAGTAGTCAAAGTTCTGGAACAGTACAACTGGCGTCTTTGATTCCTAATATAGCGAAGGCAAATCCAGGAACCAGAAACAAAGATCAAAAAAGGCTTTTCCTGGCTTCTGTGTCCCAGGATTTAATCCACACAGCTCAACGGATGGATATGCACAACTGCACCATTGATGTTTCAGCCGTCATCTAGCTGATCACATCAAAAGGTAGAGAAAAGGTGGACTAACAGGCATCAAGGTGTTCAGGCTTCAAATAAATACAAAGGAAAAGGATTTTTTATATTTGGACTGAGTCCTGTTATTAATGTGTTTTCAATAAAGAATACATATCCTGCATGAGAATCTGTGATCTGTACCTTCTCAGGCTAAACTAGGTATTATTTTCACTAAGTCTTTATCTTTTCTTTGCATTGTTTGTTCATTTGCCTTCTTTCCACTAGTCAACACAGCTATACTTGATGTTAAGCTTATTTCTCTTCTTAAAAATGATCAATTGATCATTGATCAATATATCCCAGGATTAGCAGAAACAAAAATAATAATAAATGACAAGTAACATAAATCAGAAAAGCAATGAAAATAAAGGAATTATCAGGCATAATATTAATAATATTAGACATTATATTTGTGTGTTATTCCCAAAAAAACATTATGGTACCACTAGTTAAATAAATATTTACTCAACACTCAAATGTAGCAATGCCTGTTCCAGTGACATTATTTGCTTGAACATTCAAGAGCCTATTTGATCTGTGTGGATTAGGTGCTCTGAGGTGTGATGGGATGGTGGTTCAGATCTAAGCCCTATATACACCTCAGTGCTGCTGTGACCTGGAACCAGTAGTTTTCAGTTAGTTGCTATGGAGAGTGTTAGAGGGCTCAGTGTGTGCATGATGTAACATCCCTCCCCTGAGATCTAAAGAAATGCCAAGTCTGTTGGTATAGTAGGCTGCAGAACATGCACTTATGCACTTATATGGGTGCCTTTGTTGACTGTTTGTATGTGTGATCTGACCCAAACAATGTTTGTACCGGTGCAGAAAAGACAACGTAAAAGAATCTTGCAATGATAGACCACCCGCTGGTCTCAAAATGCAAATCCACAAGAGAACTAAAGCCCTGTAGAGATGAGCCCATCACATTCAGCACTTCAGCACTTGGCAATATTGTGCACCCTCCCTTAGGGAATGCCAGTCAATCTTAACTATGTTTTGCCAATGGCTTTCCCTTAACATAGGTTTGGGGCATAGAAATGTCAGGCAGTAGAAAAGCAATTAACACAAAGCTGAAACTGATTCTGAATGCAGGCCAGACTAATTCTAACTGATCATTTCATTTTATCTTGGATCTCAGAGATAGCAAGACTGGAGTCAGTGAAATATAAGGCAAAGCAGAATAGCTAGCTTGTGATTGGTACAGTTTAAGACAACTAAAGGTTTGGGCTGAGAGACCAAAACATGGAGAAACAAGCATCATATTATAATGGGACATTCAGCAGAGTGTTAACCAACTCTTAACATCATGCATTAGGAAAGATTAGCAATTTCACAGCTCAGTTAAATATTTCACATCAAATGTGAAGTGACAAAAAACAAATATGTTGCAAGTAATATGCATTACACAATAGTAACATAGTGCTGTATGACACATCATTTTGCAGACATTTACAACTTTAATCCTTGACCCAGAGTACAGTATTCCCACATTCATGTTGCTTTGGAACGGCATCCCATAAAATTATTACCCTCTCAGTCTGACAATTACAAGGATATACAGTCGGGATTTGTTCATGGTAATTATTGGCTACGTTCTGGTGGTTAATTTGACTGGAAGTAGGACATACAACTCAAAACCAAAAGAAGGAAACAAAAGCATGCCTTGGATGTGAATTATCTTGCCCTACGGAATTATAAAAAGTCAAAATAATGACGCCAGCAAGTGTTTTCAAGGTATAATATGGACGGTTTCCTTTTAATTTTTTATGCAGTGCTTGAATTACAGTCAAACAGTTTCAAATTCTGGGTCGTGAGTTCAATGGAAAAAGAAATACACAAGTTAAGCCTCCCCATGACACATGTAATTTTCTTAATGGAAACAAGATATTGCTTTTAGGGAAATGCCAGTTTATACTGCTAATACTTTTTAATCTCCATAATTGCCGTTCCCTAAATAAAGACTGAAAGGTTAATATGAAGTGGTTATTACCTCACTCAGTCACAAAGGCCCAAATGTACATACAGCATGGGACACAGGAGAGCTTTGATGGACAGACAGCTTTCCATTTGATCGTGTACTGTATTGGGTTGGAGGAATACTGATTAATGTCAAAACATGGCATCAGATTGTTTATTAAATGATTGTAGTCAGGGGTGCAGATGAACAAAAGACAACCATGTTTTCACAAATTCTGAGAGACGGGGGTACAATCATCTGATTGTCTGATGGTGGGGGTGCGAGTCATATTTGTCGATCATATTTATATATATAGTTATCAGAATAATTTACCTTCATTAACATGCTTACAAATATTTAATTTATACAAATGGATCACATGCTCATAACAGCAGTTTGGGAGAAGTCATGTATGGATTTTAAAAAAATTATTTTGACTGTAAATATAAATTCAGGCAAAATATGCATTATTATTATTACAGTAACATTTCTTGTGGATTATAAATAACATTTTTTAAACTGATGCATAATTGGATTGGAACTGTTCAAAATGTCGAATGGATTTAAAATTCATGAATAGCATGAATTGCATAAAAACTTGGTAGCAATGCTTCCATTACATGTAAATCATAGAACCCTGTGGCCTGATGTTAGAAGCTGTTTTGTCATATGTACTATAGAGACTAAAATGTGTATTATGAATTTTGCCTGAGTGCCTCATATTTAAGGCTTCCTGTCTTAATACATTCCTGTTACATGATTATTCAACTCTAGTCACCCACATCCTGACTTTTGTATACCCACTCTCTGTTGCATAGTGACAGTCTGCATACAATGCCTACTATTGGTTTCCAAGCTAATGGCACTAGCCCAACAATGTGTCCAATTTGTTAGAGGATCTGGCTGTTTTTTTGTTTTTTTCTTCTATCATAGGCCAGTGAAATGATTTGCCCCTAGGGGAATAATTAGGGCATTATTGAATGAATAAATCATTGTTCACTGCTTGGGATCTGTAGCAACACACACTATGACGTGAATTCTCCTGTCCCTTCTCATAATAAATTTGTTTAGCTGTTAGCTCCAGTCCTAAAGAAACATTCTTGCTTCTAACAAGGTGTGTTGCTTTCCAATTTAAACAAGTACAGTGGAATATATTAGGCCCAAAGCACACCTGCTGGAAAACAGCCCTGTAAAGTCTTGATCTTACCTGTTGGGAAGAATTTAAAAATAAAGTAGAATAAAGTAAAATGTGCGCATTGCATACTAGTCTAGCAGATGGTCTACTGCAGACATTGTGACATTATGTAAGTATAATATATACACACACACACACTATAACAACTGAAGAACTGAAACAAGGAAAACAATAAAATGAAGATTAGGGGTTACTTACATTGAGCATTTGATTTTATGAATGTTTCAGCCACCCTATAATGATTAACTGAATACATTTAATGATATTTGCTTTTCTCTGTGTGACATTGTGAGATATAATCTTGCCTTGTCTTGCCTACAGTGGGAGAGAGAACACAAAATTAGTTGTTGTACTTCACACCTTGTCATATGTACTTTCTGAAACAGCAGTTAAAACAAGGCTGATTCAATTAGAAGGCTGGGAAACCTGTTTATTAATCCCTTAATGAGTTAAGATACCTTTGGTTGTTAAACTAGACAATATAGAGTATCATTTTTATACATTTTGGAAGTTATAGAAATATAGCATTTAACAAATGTATTATGACATTTGTCATAATAAATAAACACATAAAACAAATAAATACATTCATAAATAACTAACAGCATGTCTTAGTAACGCATGATTGATTTGGTTTAGAACACTTTGTTTCACTTTGTATTATTTGAATGCATTGCATACTTCTTTTGTTAGATGTAGAACTGAGTTCCAAGACATGCCAATGGCTAACGAAAAGAGATAAGGCCATATTAACCAAATATCTCAGAAGCCAGAGACAAAAAGAAAGCCACTTCAAAGGACTATAAATACCTCTACCCTCACCTCAGTCTACAATACAGTTCCTTCTCATTGGTTATGTACATACCTGCCAGACTGTGATTGTGAGGGAGACAAAAGGTATGCCCTTCAGTTTAGGCAGTGCTCTATGTGCACATTCTCTGCACATGCGAATACAGTAGTTTGGCTACTTAAAGACACAAACAAACAACTCAATTAAAACATTTGCCATTGGAAAACTGAAAATTAGAGAATAAATATATATATATTGTTTGTAATTGATTTTCACATTTATTGTTTCTTCCCAATCCCTTGACATATATATATATATATATATATATATATATATATATATATATATATATATATATCAGTATACTCATCTATTTTTACCCTCCAATACCATGCATACAGTTTTCAACCATCCCAGGATATAGTCTACCATCTCCAAGGGTTAGAAAATCAACATCAACATAATTCTACTGAAAAGTGGTATGTTTATCTTTTCAACAGGTCAAACAGTTAAGATTTCACAATGTGTTTTCATTATAATTACTCAGACATCCAGTTTTATTACCTTGACACCACTAGATCATGAACAGTATCCAACAATCTCTGGAGCCAAATCCGGAAATTAACTCTCTACCACTCTGTACATAACATCTGTTTCAGCATGCACCGTTTTGCCCCCTCACATACAAAAATAGATTTTGCATTTCCAGCTTACTGATAAGATCTGTAGGATATGGATGTTGCAAACTATATAACAGAGCCTAAAAGTTAGACATCTTAGCAGGTATTTTGAAACTGATTAGCAATTGTACAGAGCATAGATTTGGAACTAAATAAAAGGCATTGATTGAATTAACAGTGTCATCACTGTCTGGGATCTCTGACATTCAGTAACGCCATTGCTACTCAGCATTAATGTGTTGGCATTACAGAGGATCTATGTGCAGCTTCATAAGGACATTTTGGGTGCTGAAAACTTGAAACTCAGTTATTAACAAAGCCACCTCCCCCCACCTCCTGACCAATGATCTATGCTTCCAGAATGATTAAATATTACAATAAAATATAAGAGGATTCCATGGTTTTCTTTAGTTTAATTTCACAATCCACATATTCAATCCCACTACATTTAAACGTGCTCATCCATCAGAAAGCTAATTAACTTAAATCATCATGAATATGCCCAAGGCACCCTGAGGGACTCTGGGTGTAATTTTACTTTAAACAAGCACCACTCATCCCTGGGAACAGTGTGGCTCAATCAGGGATCAGGTTTCACTGGATATGTTGAAAATCAAGTGAGAAAGCAGACTGCATTCATTAGAATAGAGGAGAAACTGAAAATGTACATTTCAAATTAAGTGATTTTGAAAAATCATAATTGGCTATTATTGGTTTTCCTATATTAAGATTTTATTACAAATATATATTAGCATCCATAAAAACAAATAGGAAAAGATTTAGATTTGCTTAAATTCAGGTCAATGGTTTGTAATATGAAACACAGGTCCGCTGAGCAGTAGCTTTTAAATCACATCATACAAGTATAAGACTTAAATTATATGAGTTTTCCATTTCCGAGTCACACGTGATAAAAATGCTTCACAAAATAATTAATTCATATATTATTTATTGTTTAAAACAAAATTATTGTTAATAAACAAAAAGGTTTTACATTGAAAATCAAGTAATAAATTAATGACAAAAGGATTACAAAGGAATAACACAGCATTTTCAAGTCTCAACCATGTACAAATGATAATCGTTTCTATCATTGATTACTTTCAATGAGAGTTTCAAAATGTATACATTTATTTAAAAATATAAAATGTAAGATATTCATCTGTTATTCCGGAAGAAAGAAACAAGAAAATTACTTTGAAATATTTATGTTTTCTTTTTTGTATCTTTGTCAAGACGTCTCATATAAATAGCTCTGTTCATGTGTAATAGCAAAAATACTTCAATATTATTGGGAGACGTTTTAAACAGTAAATTTCTGAATCATGTCCATTTTACATTCTACTATTTATGAATTACTTAAAGTTGAGTAAACTAACCATTTCAGCTCTCTGTTACAGTTGTCCATACAAAACCTCTTTATTGAAAAGGAAAAATAGCTCTCATTTACCTCTAGGAATCATGCAGTAAGTCACAGTTCTCTGTGCACAGTAAATATGATCATGTAAACTTGATCATGTAATCATGTATATCCATTTGTTACATTAAAACCAATTCCCATTACAAAAGATTTGACTTATTTTAACAACAATGTTGTTTAAAATCAAACTAGTAAATTGTACTTTGGTGCAAATGTTTTAAATCTAGAGGCCCTTACTTCCCACTCGATTGAGATCAACTGTAGAATACCAAGATATCCCCAATAAGGCCCTTACTGTCCATTTCCAAAGGTAGATGTCATCATTGCCAAAATTATCATTTTAAACTTACAGACAAATATAGTTTCCATCAATTAAATAATAAAGGAACTGGTCAGGTCCTATATAATATGCTGATTTAAAGCAACACTATGAGCAGAAAAATTATATACCAAAGATATAGAAGGATCACAGTAGGCTTTGGAAAGACAAACCATCAGACAATATATTCTATATATAGGTTTTTTTTTGGCCAAGGTCTGGGGTACTGAATATGAACCACAGGGGCTCCAGGGTCAGTAACTGCAGTCACTAAAAGACTGTTCATACTCAGATCACAATCCATTGTGCTTTCTTTGACAAAACACAAAACCTGTGATAGTGCCATAACATTGCGGTTTTAATTTAGCAAAAACAACAACAATAAGGAATTATTTATTCGTTTGGTTATATTTTCAACACTGGACACTGGTCTGGTAAGGCCTAGACTGGGACATTTATAGCAAACACAGATGACAAAACCAAGATGAAATGTATTACACATTGAACGTCCTCTGGCTCCCTGTAGCTTCCATTATCCAAAGCAGTAGTATTCGTCCGAATCCCTCTTAATGTCTTTATGCAATGGAGCTTTATCAAGACCATCTTCAATGATGGGCCCATCAGGAAAGTGCTCCAGGTCTGTTGGGGAGGTGTGGCCCGGATCATCCTCGGCCAAGGTGTCCAGGTAACTGCCGACGGAAATCCCGTCCAGGCCATCGCAGCCATCATGCAGGCTGTCACAGCTGCCCCGCAGAGAGGTGTCCTGGCTCTCCGACAGACTGTACAAACTGCCCGCCAGGCTGCCCTCTCTACTCGCCATGGTGCCCTTCTCATCTATTACCCATTTGATTGACTCGATGCCATCATTAATAGACAGTAACTGCTGCATCAGTTTAACGTCAATGGCACGAAGATGAGCCTGCAATTAAAAAAAATAGGGAAATCGATTAAATTATATACATATATAAATTCCAGAAAACCTTCAATTTCAAAGGCTAACTTCATTCAAATACAGTAACTGAAATAAAGTATGTGTACTTTTTCCACTTATGTTATGGTTTCCTGAGAGATTAGTAATTCTGTTGGTAAATTGTAATTTAGTGTAGCCCTAAGTATTTTGAAATAATACCTTTTCCAGGGTATAAACATCCCATTTAAAATACATTTTGTTTACTGGAAAATACCAGTGACCTTTTTCCTACCTTTCACCTTTTCTCCTTTATTTTCTTAGCAAAACAGTATGTTCTTATCCTATGCTAAAATCCTAATAACCACGCATCTTATGAGTAATCCTATTCATTTCGGCAAGCAAGAAAAAGAAACCTAAAGGCATTTTACCCTTTATTAATGAAATACTATATCTTTGTTGGGAAGAGTCCAAACACTTGTCACCCACATCCAGGAAGCATTTCATTAGATTGTATTGGAGATGTAGAATACAGTATATAATCCACGTCAAACTTAAATAAGAAATTGTATGAAGAAATTGGTTAGGCTTCAATACATACCAAGCTATGCACTTGAAGTTTGTGCTGCAGTTTAATTAAATGTGAGAAAACAGAATAGCCTTAAATCATCTGGTGACAGCCTGGCTCTGGTATGCTTTGACAGAGGTCAGATCTGACTGCATTTAGATCATGGTGGGTTTCTGTGGTATCAATTTTGTTATGTTTCTGTCCTTAGAAATTACATTTATTAATAAGTGTCTGATACAACACTTCCTAATGACAGCTGGCGTGCTGGTGAATTGGTGAATGCACATCTTTCCCCAAGATAATTACTTCAATAATTAGTTTTTTTCCCTATTTGGAGTAGGTATATCACTCAAAACGTAATGAGACTAGTACAGCTAGAATTTCTTCCACTACAGCAAAAAAAAAAAAGAAACCTTCGCATTGTGGTTATTTACCTCAGCATTGGAGCTGGTCACCTAAAAGTTGGAGCTGACATATATTGTAAATCCACAATTAAAGCTGACCCAGTGCCACAAGTAAAAATAAACACATTGTCTGACTTGCAATAAATAACCAACATTTAGACAAATGGCCAGTGGCAGAAAACGACTGCTGGCGTCTAAAAGCATTAGAGCAGATGGCGGCTGATGGGCTCAATACAATGTGTTCCGGACATCTGGCTTAATGACACAGATCCCGACTCGAGTCACTCATGACATGCCAGTTCAGCTCATAATGTGATCAGTGTTCGCTTATGAATGTAGTCTCTCTTCATATGGACACATGTAAACCTGATCACTGTGGCCTTTTCCTGCAAATCCACTCTCAGTGAAAGTGAACAAATGCAATCACTTTTTATTGCAATGTTGATTTTAACACCAATATGTTGTTATGGATGCAACAAAGAGAATAATGTAGTTATGCATGCAAAAACATGCATAGGATTACCAGCTAGTCATTCTAAAGTCAAAGCCATACAAGGAAGGATTTTTAAATTCATAAAAAGCATTCTTTCATATTGCGAACAACATCTGATGCTGGCATTACATTTTACTATGGCTAAATATTTTATTAGCCTATAAAAGAACACAGCTGAAGCAAGGGGGCAGATAAAAAACAAGCATATTACATACTAAAGGAACATTTAAAGTCTGAGGCACAGTAACTTAAGGCCTACCCCTAACCCTGAGTTTTCCAGACAGGCAGAGGCAAAAAACTGCTTTCTACAATATAGAGGTGAAATTATATTTGTTGAGGGAAATAAATAAATACACTTCAGCTAAACTATATTTTAAGTGAGTACTACTCTAATTGAGACTATCTGCCAAACTGTGAAGGGCAATACCCAATTCAAACAACATCCAAGCTTGATCTATCAAGATCTACCTAGGATTTGTTTTCAAAGCTCCAAACCTCATTCAAGTTCAAGTAAAGATCATGTCTGTTCTAACACAGAGCTTCGTGTACAATGTGGCACCAGAACATGTGTTTTGCAGTCCCCAGTCACTGAAATTAGTGTATGTAGTCTGCCATATGTTCACACATCCTTTGAAACATTAGCTGGTAGAAGAGTTAAGAAAGAAGCTGAAAATATCTGTAATGCATTAACATTTTCTAAAGTTTCACAGTAAAAATACACTACTTCAAAACCAAAAAGGAAGGTGAAAAAGAGCAGCAGATGGTACTTTTAAACATATGATCACACTAATGATGCTAATGAAAGAATAACACTTTAAAAGAAATGGTTTGGTCTGCACATTTGCATCAGAATTGGGTGACATGTAATATATTCTAACCCCTGTGTCCAGAGACATTTAGGATAAATCACAATTCAGCCTGCATGCTGTCCATCATCTGGCTCACAATGAAGTGTAAATTGCAACACAGCTGTCATCTCTTCAGATAAAGATCACCAAGTCCACACATTGTAGAAATAAGGAGTAATCTTGTAGTCTTTTTGGTTCAACTACAAATGTACCTGGTTATTGAATAATAAACACATTTTGTTCTGTAAGAAAATAAAGTATATTTTATGTATTTATTTAAGCAATTATATAATTCATTAGAATATATGGAAAAGTATAGTATCATGTACTAACTGACTTAAAGGTAAAAGATGCTCAGTAAGAAACCAGTAAGCATCTGCCAAGGTATTCACTCATTGATTAAATGATGAATACTATATAACAATGCCTCCCACTATAGCTGAGAATATCTAGAAGAATATCTAATAGTCATCCCAGTATATTATTTATTCGTCTATTTATTTAAAGTAGCCTAAATAGCCTTAAAAACTGAATATGTATAGTTTATAACTTGATTAATTATTCTAAAATTCTTATTTTAAACTAACTGGGCTTCAATATCCCTTTCAGTATCTCTCATAAACACAAGCCTAATCAATCTTTAACAAGAGGAAGGTTGAGTTCAAAAACTTTTTTTATTTTTTGCATTAAGTCTCATATAACACATAATCGGTGAATGAAATCATAGGTCAGTGCACTTTTAATTGACTCCAAAACAAACATCTGAAATCTAGCCTTGAAACGTTGTTTGCAATTCGAGTTAACCAATATATTTTTTTGATTCCTTAACTTGTTAGAGCATTCCTGTGCAAAGTCATTGTTTGTTTGCTGTGGACGCACAGGACGTGTGTATAGGTGGTGGTAGTTAGTCATTACTGACATAGTACCTGCTTCCCAACCCTTCCCACTACATTCTCTAAAACAGAATTTCACGATTTGACCTTACTTGAAGAAAAGTGCTGCATTGGAGCTACCGTATTTATTAGAAAGGACAGCCAGGTGACAGCTGTAACCACAGTGGAACAGCTGACCAAAGTGCAGAATACAATGTAACTCTCTCCGTCTCCGGCCATTGTCTTGCCAAGCAGATGCAATGAAGTCATCCACGCCAGACAGGGGTCCCCCATGATGGTGTATCGATACTAATAAACACTTACCATCTCTTGCTTCAAAAACAGCATCTTGCTCTCCAGCCGCTTTAAAGCGCAGTCGGAGAGGCTGACAGCATTGGGCAAGGCGGGTTTGTCGTCTTTGGTTTGGTGAAGCCCTTCTTCCAGTGATCGGATGAGACTTTCGGGAACTTTGCGACCCATCTTAGACTCGATGTCCTTAAAATCCGGCAAAACCACATCTTCCATCGTTTAAGAGTAAACTATAATACGGGTTTTCCACTAGAGAGGTGAAATAACAAGCACGTACAACTCTGCACTGAAGTCACCGTTGACAAAGCCCACTTCTGTCCGCAGCGGTCACATTACTCCGAGGAAATGCGTCGCCCCGCCACATTGACACTGCTGTCCTTTTCCACGATCGTCTAGTCAGTACATCCCTGGGGTACTGGTGTCGATCACACGCCATACACTAAGAGACGCATATCTGATCCAGCTGTAAATCAAATAAATAAGTAAAGGTATCAGTGCTAAATGCTAAAGATCCACAGAAAAGGGCAGCTGGGATGAAGCCGACAGATGGGAGCTGCAGGGTCCGGGCGGCGGAGGTGCACTGACTGACAGCGTGCCGCCGCATCGCGCTTCCGCATCTGCTGAAACTTGAACCCGCCAGACAGGTGGACCGCAGAGACCCCGCCCCTTACCGTAATGTAACGAAAAGATACACACAACTCATCGCTCATACTTCAAAGCTTTTAAGCCTAAAGTAGCAGTAAATAAATTCCACAGGAATCTATCTGTTGATATACAACTTAATTTTTCATTTTATTTAAAGGAAATTGAATTTAAACTGAATGTGTATTCGGCCTGATCGAGTCATAGGCGACATCTTTAATATGTGGCATTAACCTGGTCAAAAAAAGAAGCTAGCAGTGATCTCTTCAACATAATTTCAATTTGGAGCTGAGATACTGGGCTAATGACAACATTGTTTTTGATACGCTATTTACAATTTTACAATTTATAATTTACAAAGAATATGTTGAACTGCAAAGAGATCTTAAGACAGGGATCAGGAAACCAAAGAGGGAAATATAATGAAACATAGCTCTTGGAAGTAAAACTAATGCAAAGAGCTGTTTTCAATACTACAACAGCAAGAGGTCAATAAAGGAGGAAGTGAAACAGATAAAGGGCAAAAATTGAAGTATCTTGGAAAATGAACAAGATGTGGCAAATGTTCTAAATGAGTATTTCACAGAGGTTTTAACAAAAGAAAAAACAGATGACATGCCACAGGTTAACAACCAGTCCAGTCAAACCCTAACAGAGATCAGGATAAATGAGGAGAAGGTACTAAAGGGACTATCAGAATTAAAAACAAACAAATCACCTGGGCCAGATGGTATATTTCCAACAGTACTTAAAGAAATTAGGGAAATTATTTATAGGCCACTAACTCAAATATTCCAAATGACACTTAGAACAGGGGATGTGCCAAACTGACTGGAAAACAGCAAATGTCATACCAATCCACAAGAAAGGGGACAAAACTGATTCAAGTCGTCAAAATCATGAAAGGCATCAACCACATCAAACCAGAGGAGCTTTTCCAGATCAGCAGGGACACACGCACCCGGGGACACAAATGGAAATTGGGCTTCAAGGCATTCAAGACAGAAAACAGGAGACACTTCTTCACACAGAGAGGCGTCACAATCTGGAACAAACTCCCCAGCGATGTGGTTGAAGCTGAAAATTTAGGAACATTTAAAAATAGACTGGATAGGATCCTTGGATCACTTAGTTATTAATGGACACCAAACGACCATGATGGGTCGAATGGCCTCCTCTCGATTGTAAACCTTCTTATGTTCTTATGTACAATAATCATAATATTGTTCAGTGCCAAATTGTTGACCTAATAAAACAGACGTAAACACCTGGATTTAAATGTCTACCTATTAAAAAAGAATGCAATATCAGAGATATGTTCACCATATTAATGTAATAATAAATAAGCTCTTTATGTTAATGCTGCCTGAAGATATTTAAAATGTATCTACTAAGAAATTAAAAAATCTGTAACCCAGCAGAAAATGTGACTCCAAGGAGTTGTGGAGGCATTTTCTCTCATCAGATAATGTTGTCTACAAAAGTTAATAGTGTCTGGCAGCTTTGCCACAATAGCCCTTACTGTGAAGATAATTGTTTCACATTTACTGTCCCTAAGGTGGCTCCATGCTGTCTTGGATCAAATTTAAACTGATCATCCAAGCCATGCAGTATGTCTGTGGTGCCTAGATAGAATGCAAGTGTGGTTTTAAACAGGAAAAATAATAATAACAATTATATATGTATATTTAGGCTACGTATTTAAGGTAAACATTCATTTTTTTAGTTTTGTTTTTTAATCTATGAATATAATGGGCCACATCAGGCATACTCTCTGTGCCAGTGTGTGACTTATTTTAATCTCACTGTCCCTTATACAGTATGTACTATACTTGTGTTTGCTATACAAAGGTCAATCTAATAAAGCAGTCAAATGACAAATAGATGGACTAATCATAATCAGCCATCATTTTTATTTTTTTATATATTTATTGTTTGTAACCTATACTATGATAATTAAATTATATTATATATATATATATATATATATATATATATATATATATATATATATATATATATACACTCACCTAAAGGATTATTAGGAACACCTGTTCAATTTCTCATTAATGCAATTATCTAACCAACCAATCACATGGCAGTTGCTTCAATGCATTTAGGGGTGTGGTCCTGGTCAAGACAATCTCCTGAACTCCAAACTGAATGTCTGAATGGGAAAGAAAGGTGATTTAAGCAATTTTGAGCGTGGCATGGTTGTTGGTGCCAGACGGGCCGGTCTGAGTATTTCACAATCTGCTCAGTTACTGGGATTTTCACGCACAACCATTTCTAGGGTTTACAAAGAATGGTGTGAAAAGGGAAAAACATCCAGTATGCGGCAGTCCTGTGGGCGAAAATGCCTTGTTGATGCTAGAGGTCAGAGGAGAATGGGCCGACTGATTCAAGCTGATAGAAGAGCAACTTTGACTGAAATAACCACTCGTTACAACCGAGGTATGCAGCAAAGCATTTGTGAAGCCACAACACGTACAACCTTGAGGCGGATGGGCTACAACAGCAGAAGACCCCACCGGGTACCACTCATCTCCACTACAAATAGGAAAAAGAGGCTACAATTTGCACAAGCTCACCAAAATTGGACAGTTGAAGACTGGAAAAATGTTGCCTGGTCTGATGAGTCTCGATTTCTGTTGAGACATTCAGATGGTAGAGTCAGAATTTGGCGTAAACAGAATGAGAACATGGATCCATCATGCCTTGTTACCACTGTGCAGGCTGGTGGTGGTGGTGTAATGGTGTGGGGGATGTTTTCTTGGCACACTTTAGGCCCCTTAGTGCCAATTGGGCATCGTTTAAATGCCACGGCCTACCTGAGCATTGTTTCTGACCATGTCCATCCCTTTATGACCACCATGTACCCATCCTCTGATGGCTACTTCCAGCAGGATAATGCACCATGTCACAAAGGTCGAATCATTTCAAATTGGTTTCTTGAACATGACAATGAGTTCACTGTACTAAACTGGCCCCCACAGTCACCAGCTCTCAACCCAATAGAGCATCTTTGGGATGTGGTGGAACGGGAGCTTCGTGCCCTGGATGTGCATCCCACAAATCTCCATCAACTGCAAGATGCTATCCTATCAATATGGGCCGTCATTTCTAAAGAATGCTTTCAGCACCTTGTTGAATCAATGCCACATAGAATTAAGGCAGTTCTGAAGGCGAAAGGGGGTGAAACACAGTATTAGTATGGTGTTCCTAATAATGCTTTAGGTGAGTGTATATATATATATATATTTGAAAGTGAATTGGCAAGCTTTATGAAACCTCATTCAATAATAAATACAATTGTTAAAGGCTTAATATGGTTATATCATTATTGTACTTTGTAAACCTTTATATACTATATTATACTATTACATTATACCAGGGGTTTTCAAACTGGTCCTGGAGTACCCCCTGCCCTGCTGGTTTTTGTTCCAACCGAGGTCTTAATTGTTTAATTGAATCCTCAAAGCGATATACTGTTAAATTAATAATTAATTTAATTGGTTGGAACAAAAACCAGCAGGGCAGGGGGTACTCCAGGACCGGTTTGAAAACCCCTGTATTATACTATTTTATTATTATATTCCAGTTTAGTATTTTGCCCATTATATCTTCACAAATATCAATACCAGTTTTCCTGGAGGTTTATGTGGAGATGCTTGAGATGTAACCTAGTAGCCTAGTGTACAGAGTGGTCTGAGACTTTCTCTCTAATTCAGCAGTGACAACCAGTGACATGCTTGATCTATATTTGGTCTGTGTTATCCTTTCTAACAGTTCCCACCCCACCCTCTGGTGGCAAATGAGTATAGTGCAATAAACTTTACTTTTGTTTACTCTTACATCATGCTTATTCAAATTTAAAGGGAAATAATGTAATACATGTTTTAAAGTATTACATTATTAAAGCAAAACTAAACATTTTAAAATATATATTTTACTGAATACAGACAACAGTTCACCCACAAATTTGGGATTGGCACTTGGGTGAAGAGTTGAAGGTAAAAAGGTGAAGATTTGATTTCATAATATTGATCCAAACCCAGGTAAGCAGGAACATACAAATGATACAGTTCAATAGACATTCATATGTACATATGTATCTGCATTATCTCATAGGAATATTTAAGGTTTTAGATTGCTTAAATATAAAACTTACTTTCAATATCAATAAAAAGACAATACATATGTCATGTCTTGTATGTTCAAATTTACAAAATAGTAAATACATTATCTTGAAACATTATACTTTTATTGTTTAAAGAAAAATCCTGAACAAATACAATAAAAGTTCTGTAGCCAATTTTCAGTTTTAAACAAGTTGTTAGTAAGTAATAAGACTTTAGCTAATTTATTTCAGGCCATCAAGTCTCAAATTCATTAAGGATGTAGATTTGTGGGGGGTATTTGAAAGATACTTTTCCATGTATGCTAATTGGATATGGTGGAAGCTATGATTTGGGAGACTTAACTGTTAAATATGCTTTTTCAATGTATCCCTATGCTAGTGAAGTTTGGCCACACTACAATAACATTGCAAATCTATTCACATACAAATATCCACCTGTGGAAGCTTGCCTCTCCTCTTTTTGTCTTGGCTTTGTATATATGGTTATTTCTCATTGTGGGTTGTATAGTTGTAATCATCAGATTTTGTATCTCCACCAAATGTTGTGGATATTCATTTCTAAACCTCAGTGAAGTACAATAAATTCCACATTGGAAAGGCACAAAACTGGCATGTATGACAATTACTTGAGTTATATTATTAAAAAATATATTCAGTCTTTGTTACAGTTCTGTGTGGCACACTGTAACAATAGGGTATTTAAGACCTTTCATTTGTTTTTGTAATTCTCTCTCAATTCTGGACAATGTTCACACATTTGTTTTCTAAATGACCGAAGTGTTATTTATACCCAGAAATTACACTAAACGTGTGCATCTTTAAAAACAACAACAGGTTGTGTATTGTTCCAGTTTTTCAGTACTGATACATAGCATTTGGCCTAGCTTAACACACATCTCACGAAATGTGAATACTGTGCTGGCCTTCCCATTACTTAATGGCACAGGTTTATCTTGTTCAGAAAGAGAACACATGCTTTCTCACTGCCCATCGCCTAATAGTTGATATCTTCATTGCTTTTTTTTTTTTTTTTTACTTCTTAAACCATCGGTCCTTAACATTTCTTTTCATTCCCCAAGTATTTTAAACTGAGCAGCAGTCAGGGGATGTACTTTTTATATGCCTCATTTTGAAACCTCATTCCAAACCTCAGTTTACATATTTATATATAATTAAATGCTATTCTGTATATAAGTTCAGTAAGTTCTTCACTTTTGACATGGTCTATGCTCCTTAGCACATTATGTTTGTATGGAAGTTTTCTCTTGTGTTTATTTCTAATCACTTCACTATTGGTTTTGAGAGGAAAAAAGCAACTCGAAATTTTATTACAAAAGAAACACATGGTAGAGATTCATAAGCATGAGGCTATTTCACTTAGACCATAGACTGGGTTTTATCATGGTTTCTCTCACGATCTTCTGAGTACCGCTGATATTGATCTCCAAGCAGGGGCTGCCGAGATTCATTTTTGCCAGGGTTGTATGATTTTGCACGTACAGCACAGGTGGTGGCAGCAAAGATGATAGCAAGTAAAATCAGAGCTGCCACAATAGCAATAGTTATGATCTCTGTAAGGCTGTAAGGACGACCTATGGACAAAAAAATATATACAATAGGTAAATAAACCCTTTTTCCTTCTGAATACACACATTTTGAGAATATTGCTTTGTGACAGAGTTGGTGGGTTAGTAGTTATTGATTGCATATAGGGTTCTGTGCTGGGCAGGATAGGTAGTGTGTGTTAGGTAATCTAAGACCAAGGCAGGGTGAGCCCTATCCATCTACTGAGTGAATGGCATTACTTTTTTCAACTGTGTTTATGCCTGAACAGGACTTCTAGTTCAACTGATCTTGTACACAGCACACATTATAAACATTTTTAATTTGACGATTTTCTGAATAACTCAGAAAACTCAGATAACTCAGACTGCAGGTCAGCATGGTCGCGTGGTGGTTAGCGCTGCTGCCTCACAGCTGTGGGGTCCCTGGTTTGAGTGTAGGCCTGTCTGTGTGGAGTGTGCATGTTCTCCCTGTGTCCGTGTAGGTTTTTTCCGGGCGTCCAAAGACATGTGGTTTAGGTTGATTGGTTACTCTAAATTGCCCTGTGTGTGCCTATGTCTGTTTGTGTGTGTTGCCCAGTGATGGACTGGTGTCCTGTCCTGGGTGTATTCCTGCCTTGTGCCCTATGCCTGCTGCGATCGGCTCCAGCTTCCCTGCTACCCTCACCAGGATAAGTGGTTTCAAAGATGGATGGATGGATTCTGCCTCCACTGATCTTAACATGTGTCCGAGTCATGTCATGGAACCATACGACTAAGAAAACATTTCTCTTCCTTGCCTTTGTTTATCGCCATTGCGGCAGAATCATTTTCCAAGATGACAAATGCAGAGCACACCGAGTAGGTGGCTTTATTGACTGGGAGATTGAGGAGAAATTCCCTCACCATACCTTGGCCCCAGACAAGTAATCAGTTGAACACATAAGAGACAATCTTAGCACTGATATCCAGCAGTGTCAGCTAACCCTGCAATGCCTGCAGACATTATACATGGCTCTCCAAGAACAACAGCTCTGGAAGCCTCTGGTGCAACAGTTTAGACTCATGAGATGGTGCTGGAGAGCCTGACTTGCTAATAATGTTGCAAATTACATAAATTATGTGAAAAATTACATTTTCACCCACAAGAACACTTTGAAACTTGGAGTGCCAGTGATGTCACTGACAGATATTTAAACATTTTGGGATGATATTTATAATGTCTCCAACATAAGTTTGTTTCAGCTTCTGAGTGATATATTGACTACTTTTCTTCCCTCAACATTAAGGAGATATATGTATATGTCTTTCTATAAGATTTAACAATTAAATATACTTACTTGGCCATTGAACCTCATATGTGTATCCAAGGTTATCGGGTGCAGGTACAAACATCTCAACATTGGTAACTGGAGGCCAGAAGGGGACCATATTATAACCCCTGTTGTGACCAATTGGGGCATTTTCCAAAGGGTAAGCATTTGCATCTGGAAAAAGTTATACAATTATAAATTAATTCAATTAAGAAGTAAGACCAATCAAAAATAAAACCAATAATCATTTGTATCAAGGTCAATTAAAATGGTTCACGTAAGTGTTTCCAATATTGATTTACCTAAGCATAAGTGTACACTTCTTACATACAATGTACAATGCTAACAACTACTTACAAGTTATATATAAGTAAATGTTCTACTCTGAAAAATCTATTTTCCTAGAAAGTGAGCTCATTAAATACAGTTTGTGTTTTCTTTTTAGAAATCTATCAAGAATGATGTGCTCAAAGTAGGCTATAACAGTTATTGAATAGCATTTCAATAAAGTTACTGGTGAGCCCTTAATCTTGAGGAAAACAGACTGTGCATAACAATTATAATTCTATACAGCAGAGAAACTTATAGAAGAGAAACTTATTAAAAAAACATATATTATAGTATTCAATACATTACCAGGGCTATGCCTTCTTAACCACTCATCAAAAATGGCATCAGTAAAAGTATGCAGCAACAGAAATATGGGGTCGTTGGGTGACAAATGGGTCTGACCTCCAGTACCATTCAGGAACAGGTGAGCTAGATTGTGCAAACTGCGAACAATTGGGTCATAGCTTCCATTAGGTGCATTATAACCTAATAAAGACACAAAGTCAAACAATTCTAATATGAAGGAAGTGAAAAAGTAATTAAACACATCATTATTTAAATGTTTTGTCTGAGGCCAGTGTTTTTTTTTTTCTTAATAATACATTGCTAAACTGACATGTTTAAAAGTTAAGTATAGTGGCATGGAAGATATGTATTTAGGCACTGAGGTACGAATTTAAAATTACTGTAATTGTTTCACAACACTTTAGTGAATCAATCAAGTTTCAGTGAAGGGAAATAAAGAGGTAAATACCACCACTTTACATAATGTAATGGGTCACTCACCTTCTATTGTGTTGCGGAAACTCTCTGGTGAAGTGGAATAGAAAGGGGGCGTGTCAAACAGACCAACTTCTAAACAGTCAGCGACATCCTGTGGTTCAGGAAGGCGTTGCACCATAGGCCTGGCAACGTTCCCACCAGGGTTTCTTCTGATAGGATTACTCTCCGTACCTGTAGAGTTGCACAAAAGGCACTTACTTAAAAGACAGGTATTTTTTAAATAAAACAAACAAATGAAAAAAGAGAGACACATACAATTAGACTAATGTACATTTCTAGACTAAAAACTGTGAGACTGAAAATGTATCTGCTTGTGTCAGCTGTACTGGCCACAGGAACTAATGTAACAACTGTTAGTAGTAAAACAGAATTAGTCCTGTGTAATCCTCAGAAACATCACTGACAAAAAAAAAATATAAAATAAATCACGATCCTGTTGTAATGTTTTTAAAATGTTACGCTTGATTTAGTTTCTTCTAGTGAAATTCCTTACGGTTGCTTTTGTATCATTTGCATAATTTGTTCCAATCTGCGTCAATGTGACTGGAATTCAGCCATGCCTAAGTCATTTTAATGCCTCTTGATCAAAGTACCCAGCAAGATTACTGCCTTGGTCCAGCAGCTACTTGTTTCAGGATTACATCCTCGGTTCAGCGATTGCCTGAATCAGGAGTTTGAGTTAAACCTTTCTGTCAGAAAGACATACTTACGCATAAGAAGATTACCTAACAAAAATGATTATGGACTATGGTGAAACCTTTCTTGTACAACCTTTTTGAACAGAACTTTACTCCCACTAATTGTAAACTTGGGCAATCAAAAACAGGAAACAAAAGCAGGACAGAACAATTAAATAATCTGGAAATAAATCCCTTAATACAAATCATGCTTGGTTGTCTGTTCTGTAATATACTTGTTAGTCATTTGTTTTTATTACCAAACACACAGCCTACAGCACTCAGAAAGGTCAAGCCTCAAAGTGATTGAGAACAAAGCTACATTTACTGGAACAATGAAGCACAATGAAGCATATCAAAGTTTACTGACCAGCATCAATGTGACTATTTCACATGGTCCATTTTACTTGTTTTAGTTTCATTTTTCACTTCTGTCCTAAACTGTTGTATTTGATTAATGTAGTCACTTCAACTCTAGGAATGGAAGAGGTTCAAAAGGTTGTGTTCTGTTTGGTATTTGATGTCTAATACCAAAATATTGATATGATGTAACAAAGATTATTATTTTTAATTATTATTATTATTATTATTATTTATTTATTTATTAGCAGATGCCCTTATCCAGGGTGGCTTAAAAACATGTCATGTTAACAATACTGAAATGTAAAAAAAAGAAGGGATGCCAAATTTCAGTTGTGTAGAAAGAAATAGTTCTTACTGTTGCATATGGTTCCAAGAATGTCATAGTCTTCAACACTTTCACAAATAACTCTCCACTGAGAGAAGATGGAGTTTGAACTGACTGAGTTTTGTTCAAAGTTACTTCTTGCTCCCATTAAGTCATCTGTACATATATCACAGCTGTTTCCACCAATGGCAAAGTTCCAATATGGAAGTGCAAAAGATGGGTCTTGAAGCATATCCTGCATTGCCAAAAAGATGATGTGGATCAAAATAAAGGTTAACATACCAGAGAACATCAATATCATATATATGTAATCTGTAACAACCTCATAACACATAATTCCTGAACCACATCTTAAAATCAACAACACATACAGTATATGCCTTATTGCTTCTTACCTGCATGTCCCTCTCAAGCTGTATCAGGTGAAACCTGTGCCAGGTAAGAAAACCAGGTCCCTCATGGGAAAAATCTACTCCTCCAAAACTTTGCTGCCCAGGTCCAAGGAAGGTTTTGCTGACAGAATAATAGTGTGACCACACAAAGAAATTGTAGATGGATATATTCTCAAACTGCATAGTGTTGCCATCAGGTCCAAAGACCTCCTGATAACGTCTGGTTGCAATAACGATGTCTGGGTGAATTGTGCGTTTGGCTTGGTCTAATGCATTCACAAAAAATCGTTTCTGGTCTGCACTCATTTCCATTATATTTCTCCTGACTGCAAATAACAGAAACAACAAAATTAGGTAAATGTATGTCATTACCGTAGAAAGGTAAAGTGAAAATAACGTATTAATCTGAATGAAAATGTCATTTTCTCAAAATAAAATGTAACTGAGGTTACATTAAGTTGTCATTTTACCATTTTTTTCCATCAAAGCAACATACCTTCTGATACCATAGGAGACCAGAGTAAACATGTAAACAGCTGTCAGTCATTCTTTTATTATTATTTTTTATTTATTTATTTATTTATTTATTTGGCTGGTTGTTTATTTAGCTTCAATATACAGCTGATAAACAAACACTTCACCCACAGCCCCCAGAAGATGCTTCTTACTGTAGAAGATTTGAATAATTGTGTGCCTTTACAAAATGCTTTGTTTGTAGGCCAGCATAATAATCTCAAACTTCCAATAATTCTTTATGAATAAGGGTCCTTTCTACACATTATATTCATATATGTATACATATATGTAAACATAGATGTTAATGTATACAAATTGAGCACTGTGTTTGTCGGATTATGTTGAGACTACTCAGCACAAACTAATGTAATACTTACAAATAATATGAATGATAATTAACCTAGAGAAATTCAATTTAAAGTGATTCATTTACTACAATTATCTTCTAATAATACAACTTAGCCTACTACTACAACTACTAATTATTATAAGATGTGCAAGTCGAATACCGATTTGCAATATTTTGGGTAAAGCTTTAAAACGCATATGTTTAGGTCACACCAAACAAAAAAAATATTAATTTGGACTATTTGTAGGATGTGTATCTCCATATTGTAATTTAATTTGAATTATTAGAATTCTTGCAAAAAAAAAATGTATACACATTCGAATGCAAAACAAGAAACAAACAAATGCCCAATTGATTAAATAGCAAAACGAATCATCACAAACAAGAATAATTATCATAGAGGCTGATAACTTTAGGTTTAACAACAAAAAATAAATACATAAATACAATCCCAAAAGGATGCTGACCTGCATCAACAGCTTTCTGAGTACCATGTGCATTTAAGTACTTATTCAATATCCTCAGTGAAGTTATATTGTACTAATCTTTCACACGATTTGCCATTTGCGCTCCTTACCCACAGCCGTCCGCTGGTCGCAGTTCACCCCAGTAAAGCCATGCCGGCACCGTCCACAGTTGTAGCCGGAGAAGTTGCCATTGCACCGGCACGTCCGGTTGAAGAAGGTGAGGGGCCAGCGCTCCCGGTCATCCTGTCCGTCGTGCGGGTACTGCGGGCCGTGGGGCCGTCTGTCTACACTGATGGACACACACTGTCCCCGGCCGGTGCTGGAGCCGCAGATGTTACTGGGGTCCCCACTGGGAGACGGACAGCACTCCCCACTGCGGAGGCCGGCCGGGCTCACACACTCTCTGGGGAACTGGCAGCGCACCAGCACCGCGCACAGGGTCACCAGGAACCCGCAGCTCCACATGCTTCCAGGGGAGAAACGGATTGGAAAAAAAACTTTTAAGTATCCTCACTTTTTTTGGTAATTTTATAAGGCTATATTTTATTATTATTATTATTATTATTATTATTATTATTATTATTATTATTATTATTATTATTATTCAGTCCCTTATTCCAACTGAAACAGAGAATAACCATATATTTCCTCATGCACTGCCCAATTGTATGAACCAAATGCAAGAACGAGATACAAATATTGAATTATAATAGTAATCTTAGCCCACTTCTGCAATACTTGCTTTGAACATAAAGTACACAAACCCCTATTAATCCCCGGCGCAGATTAGCAGCCGCTGCCTTTATACCCGCAGTGCGCATGACTGCGGGGAGGCTGATCCCCTCGTGATGGCGCATCTGAAGAGGGCACTCAGGTGCCAGCCCTGCGCTAATTCACTTCTTACACTGTAATAGAGGATTTGTTCTTTTCATTCAACATTTCCCTCAAATGAATAAGGCAATGCATTGTTTTCACACTTTCCTAATACCAAAAAAGATCAAAGCTTTTCTTTTTTCTTCCTCGACAACGTATCAAGACATCAATTCAAACAGCAGAAACTACGCATTTATGGCATGTAGTTTTATGTAAGATTTATGGTCATAGTGGTTATTAGTAGAGGTTTATAAAAGAGCTTTTCACTGAAAATCTGAAAGTGACTACACAAAAATAAAACACACAACAATATAATATTAAAAATGGCCAATGTACTTGAATCGTTTAAATATCAGGAAAAAAGAGAAAAGAAACTGAAAATTAGTCTTATTCAAAAATAAACGTTTATTTACTTGTCAGTTGAAGGAAAATGAACTTGTATAATTATCAATATTATTAGGGATACTAATGCAATACATACACCAATCAGCCATAACATTATGACCACCTGCCTAATATTGTGTAGGTCCCCCTTTTGCCTCCAAAACAGCTCTGACCCGTCGAGGCATGGACTCCACTAGACCTCTGAAAGTGTGCTGCGTTATCTGGCACCAAGACGTTAGCAGCAGATCCTTTAAGTCCTGTAAGTTGCGAGGTGGGACCTCCATGGATCTGACTTGTTTGTCCAGCACATCCCACAGATGCTCAATTGGATTTAGATCTGGGGAATTTGGAGGCCAAGTCAACACCATGAACTCGTGAT
The DNA here is from genome assembly GCF_036373705.1 of Amia ocellicauda. NCBI lineage: Eukaryota > Metazoa > Chordata > Actinopteri > Amiiformes > Amiidae > Amia > Amia ocellicauda. The sequence continues at coordinate 27,048,657 of NC_089862.1, read as the reverse complement.
TCATCAGACCAGGCCACCTTCTTCCATTGCTCTGTGGTCCAGTTCTGATGCTCACGTGACCATAGTAGGCGCTTTCGGCAGTGGACAGGGGTCAGCATGGCACCCTGACTGGTCTGCGGCTACACAGCCCCATACGCAACAAACTGCGATGCACTGTGTGTTCTGACACCTTTCTATCAGAACCAGCATTCACTTTTTCAGCAATTTGAGCTACAGTAGCTCGTCTGTTGGATCGGACCACTCGGGCCAGCCTTCGCTCCCCACGTGCATCAATGAGCCTTGGCCACCCTTGACCCTGTCGCCGGTTCACCGCTTTTCTCTCCTTGGACCACTTTTGATAGGTACTGACCACTGCAGACCAGGAACACCCCACAAGAGCTGCAGTTTTGGAGATGCTCTGACCCAGTCATCTAATATATATATATATATATATATATATATATATATATATATATATATATATATATATATATATATATATAAATATATTTATATTATTATTATTATTTCTGTTAGTAAAGTTAATAAGACAGCCCTAACCCTAATGTGAGTCTAGGATGTTTGAGTATGCTTGAAATGTTGGAATTTGTGTTGGGCTAGGTTTGGGTTTAGATTACATAATCAATGTTGAATTCTGATTGTGTTAGGGTTATACACATAGTGGATAAACTAAAATGGTGTAAGTGGCAGATTGCATACAGCTTTATTTTTTCTAGTTATTAAAACTATGAGTGCCGTCCATGTTGTCCGTAATCCTGTACATTGCTCCTGCAGGTCCTTAGCCTGAGATCTGTTTATCACTGTGTAGCAATTCAGTTTATAGTAATATAATCAAGTTACAAGTATTGTCATGTAAAAAAAAAAATACAATGTGCCCTGTGTTCCTTACAGTTTAAGGAGATTACCTTATACATTTTTTTGTGAGGCATAATACAACCATGAATGAATGTTTCTCATTGTTCATTTTGTAACACACAAGTACTTTGAATAAAACTGATAGATTTATACATTCTTTTGCATTGCTGCACCTTGTCCTCAGTTTAATAGCAACAATTGCTTTTTGAATATACTAATTCCTTTGAGAACAGGGATATATATTAAATTCCATATTTAGAGTTGGTGCCAAAACAACATATTATATCATTTTTAAAATAGTGGTCACATTTGAAAATAAAATAAAATAATTTTTATTAATAATTTTTTCCTTCATAAATACGACAGATTTCTCAAAATGTGATGTTTAGATTCCATGGAGATACAGAAGTTGCCTCATTGTAGATCCATTCAGTTCTGAGCTATCTTGTTCCAGTGCTGGACAAAAATACCCATTTGGTGTGAAACATTGTGTTGTAGCAATCCACTAATTCAAAGCACATTTAACACATTAAACAATATTTACAATATTAAGGAATACAATTTGATTATTCACCTAAACAAACAGAAAGTTAATGCTTGATTTGAATTAGTAAGAATCTGTGAAATATATATGCCCTTCAATCTAATTATTAGAAGTCCATTCAAAATGTCTTATGTAAAATATTCTCATGATTATATTTACATCTTAATAGACATTCTATATATGTACAGTATCAAAGCTACAGCAGAATGGCATTAAGAATTTAAATTTATAAATGACAAAAGTGGCATTTACAGAACTGATGTCTTAACATCTTTTGGCATGTCCTGAAGACTGTTATCCTTAGTCTTTTTCTCCTCATTCTGTGATGGCTCCCAGGATCCATTTGAGGAAATCCTAAAATAAGATAAAACAATTAAAATAGATATTTAGAATAGTATGCAAATTGTATTTGAACACCAACTATGTGTGTTTGTTTATGTAGTGTATAAAATCACACCACTGTAACTATTAATCCTGCAAAATGTATACGAAGGTAGTTAATTTAAAATAATTTTAAAGTTAAATGTTTTGGAAATTGGGTGTAGATCAGTGTTCCTCTATGTATGACTGCACATGATACATTTGCATTTTCCAAATCTGAATGATCCCATGCTGGAATCAAATACATAATCAACACCAAATCAAACTATATATATCTTATAATATAGTCCATTCACCACTGGGTCAAAACAAATTATTGAAAACTTTCGAAGAGCAAAACCCAGCAAAGAGAAGATTACTGAAATGTTCTTCAAGAGAAAGAAAAATATTTCATCTTGATGATGTGTGTACATAAATGGATGCTAGAATAAAGTTTATACACCTACTGGTTCACTCGTACATCCCCACCAGTGAGTGTGTTTTCGTTGGACTCCTCATGAATTGTCTCTGCTGCCTCACTGTCTTCAGACATTTTTACTGGCAATGTCATTCTATGAACAATAATGTACAACATCACATGGATTTGTTAAAGTTTAAACTAAGCTTATATAAATGGAATTCACAATTTTTGTTACAAATGGTATATGTTTGTAATGCATATTTGTTAAATATAAACATGTAATAAGTCTTGGTTATAGAGGTCATTGCATAGTAAGTAGGAAGTAACATAAACCACTCTTGATAGTTTTAAAAATAAAAGGTTGGGCTTCTCAAAAACGCTATAAAAATAATGCTGAAATAATGTGTACCTAATGGTCTAAAAGATCTGAAAAAGGACCACTGATTCACAATAAAAATGTATTACATTATATTATTTTCATTAATAATTTCATAATCCATAATGTGTTGCTATAATAATGGTAATTCCTGATCATAAAATATTATCATTTTCAGAAGCTTACATTTTGTATCAAATTATTTATACCCCTTTCATAATCCAATATTCTTCCTATATTAACCGTGACTCAGTATTAGATATACAGTATGTCAATATACCTTATTCTCCTTTTCCTGCACTTCAAGCAGTAAACAACAATAACGATTGTCTCCAGGAATAAAAATGCAGCTGCAGAAATTGCACCAATTTTCCAAGCCTCAAGGCCCAGGGTGACAATCTCTACAAAAGAGGTTTTTTTAATGTTATTTTCAAGTCTGTTTATGTTCTTCCTATAAGACATTTTGCATATGACACTGAAATCCAATTTTTAATTGGGTTCAATTTATAAATACAAATAAGTTTGCAAAATAAATATTTTTAAAAATCTGCTAAACCCTATAATTCAAGGGCGTAGGTTTGGTTTGAACAGTGGTTGGGACACAATATGTTTGGGGGGGTGGAGTCAAGTTTGTTAAAAAACACCCTTTAAATTGTTTCTTGTGACTTTTCGGAGAGGGTCACAAGCCAGTCATGCTCTGAATATACTACTTGTCATCCAATAAAATAAAAAAATCACTACTTAACATACATAAAGTAAATATTAAATGGCACAAACCACATCATATATTATTTTGTTTCTAAATTATGTTACTGTATATTACTGTATTCATGTCATAAGGACGCAGACTCCAACTTCAACTTTTAAGTGCTTTATATTGTTGGAAAATTCCAATTAAAACAACAAGAATAACTAGAACTTGTCTTGTTTTGTATGGGAAAACTTCAAAGGGCTGCTGAAAGCAGCTGAACAGTTTCGTTATCTGACAACTACAGAACAGATAAAACTTAAGTTACTGAAGTAGCAGACTATTACCTTTAAGTCGTTACTGAACGTTTCAGATTTATCACAATTATTGGTAGGGACAATTCAACGTTCGCTTAACATTGGTAAGGACATATCCATACCATCCCTACCTAAATCTATGCCGTTGCTATAATTACCAATTGCATATATTTGTTATTGTTGTTTTAGGAAAACTCATTAAAAGTTTGAATGTCTTGTGAATGTGAAGGTTCATGGGAGAATTAAAATATAGTCTGATCAAATATTTTCTAGATTGTATTTCAAAACTTTTTTTTCTTACCTGTAGAATCATTTGTTTTTTGGAACAAATTATTGCTGTTTCCTTCCTCTTTTGAAAGTAGAGAAGAAAGAGTTGCCGGAATTACCTCCACAACATTTTCCAGAGTGGGGATAACCTTGCCATCAGAGTCCTTGTTCAAAAGTTCATCTTTGGGTGTAATAATCTCATTGAAGTCATTTGACTCTTCACTGATTTCTCCCCCCATTACATTGCTTTCTCCGTGTGAGTTGAGTATCTCAGGAGCTTGTGATTGAGATGGTAAGTAGGTATCAGCAGGGGCTGGAGTCAAATCTACATCAGAGCAGACATTTAGCGTACTCATGAAAATTACATTAGGTCTTCAACAGATCTTCAGGAACTCAAGTAATAAACTTAGGGAACTCCAGGAATAACATGCATTGATACCCCTTTAGATGTTTAAACCTTGATATTTACCACAAATTAAAATCAATTCCTGTGAAGAATGATCAGAAATTGATTATCAATGTATATTTCATGGTTTTGTATGTTGATTGAATATTGCAATATATACCATCTCAATGTAATTTTGATTGCATGTGACAAATTGGATCACACCAGAAAATACATTACAGTATATTAATGACAAACTTGGAATACATTTCTTATTGCACCCATAACATGATGATGCAAATTCAAGAGTTTCCCTGGACAGTAAAACATTTCAACAGCTCAGCATGTTAAACATTACAATATTTTAAAATCTCTAGTTTAATATGGAAAATCCTGACTATGTGCAAGATTAAATCCAACCTTCAACATAAATTAATAACAACTTCAATCATGTCCTTGAGTGTAGTTATATTTATAGTCAGAAGAATGATTAATGATTTGTGAAGAGTGATTTTGAAATTTAGAGTGTTATAACTGGTTGATTCCCTTGAGAAATTAGATTTGTGTTTGGAATTGCTTCAATATGGGGTAAAAATGAGTCACAAGAATTGGGACAGTGCTAATCTGATTTGTGAAGGAGAAAAAAATGGCTGGTATACAGTTTTAACCTTTTATGGGCTGAAATTAATACATTTTAATACTGTAGAATAACCTTTTTTGTTCATGTATAGTAAATTGTGCTTATACCAATCCAACACATCAATTTGCAAGATATTGTCAAATACATAGACATATCAAAAGCCATTTGGCATGCACCTGTAGTCCAATGCAGTAAGTTATACACAGAACAACAAATTGTGTGCACATTGTAATGAGCATTTTACATTTATTTTAATCTTAAAATGGAAATCTGTAAATCTGGAGACAATTTGTTGTTCTGTATATAACTTACTACATTGGACTACAGGTGTATACCATCCAGTTGTCATTGTAGCCTAGCTGGAGGTGTTAGTGCTACATTTGTATAATCTATTGCTCCCAATACTTTTTGGAAATCAAAATAATGCCAAATGCATTATTTTGTATGCATTGTATGCCTTGTAATAGACATCTGTGCTTCCTCAACACTTGTAAGGACAGGGTGTAGAGTATTATAAAATACAGTCAGAGAGACTCCTGCCACAGTCCCCTGAATAGAGACTCAATAATAGTTTTACCAACCCAGGCACAGAATGGCTTTTGCGAATGATAGGCTCCAGGCCATTTCTTAAGATAATTCAGTAGCTCGGTAATTGTGTGGCAGGCGAATCTACACCTTTCCCTAATTTGGTCTTCAGTTAATTGGAAGAGGGTTTCTTTTCATACATTGCTGAAGACAATTACAGTAATCATTAATTAAATATTCAAGGACTTAACTGCAAAGACGAATTACCTGTGACTTTAACTGAAATTACATTTATAAAAAACAACATTCCTAGAACAAAATTGATTCTGATTGTTTAATATATGTCATGCAAGCATGTCATACTAGTTATGACGGTTATCACTGGCATAATCCTTTACTACATCTGCCCCTAAGTGTTTTCTAGCAATAGTGTCTACTGCAGTTTGCATTATCTATACAAGTGGGAAACGGCAGAGAATATCTGACAGTGTCTGATTTATTTATTTATTTAAGGAACTATAATTTTAAATATCTTTAGGTGCCAGCAAGAATCGCAATATAGTGGTAAAAACAATATTAAACAACAATGAAGAAGTGATAGTCTCAAAGGTCTCAGTGAAGATTTAGATTTAAGTTGCTTTTTTGTTGACAGATGAATTTCTCAAACAAATAATGTTTTGAGTTTTTGGATGACTTTTAGTAGTGTGTGTGTATCTATATATATCGTAAATCTAAGTGGCTGTATACAATCTGTTTTTAATTAATATAAAGGTTGACTTTTTCAGCTTTTTTTGACTCAATTCTACTTAGGATAACATGATTATCAACTAGCTATCAATAATTATCTTCATATTAGTATCAGGTGTCTAATGTCATATTTATACTGGTGTCACATCCAGGTCAATACCAATTCCATCCACTTGGCCATAGAAACTGAGATTAAGCAACTGGCCTTATGCCATTGTTTCAAGAGAGGATTAGCTTGTATTATAAGGTTAAGGTATGGAATGTATCCTTTTTTTTTTCCTGCAGCCTGCAAAGCCTCTTTAGACTGAATTGGTGCTGATTTAATCTCTGCTTCATTCAGTATTAAATAAACGTGATTTTGATAATATTGGCATTGTGTCTTCATTCTATCATTTTTAGGTTGTTTACCATTGAAACATAAACACAGACATTGTAATGAATTTAGCAATTACCTTGCTCATTTGTGCTGCTTTGTTGTGTTGTTTCTGTTTCTGTATCAACCACAACTAAATCCCCCTGTGTTGCCATGGTGAACTCTGTGATGTTGTGGCTTTCCAGTGTTGACACTGCAGTTGGCAAATTTGAATCAAGAAAAACTGGTGCCACTGAAGAAACATGATCTGTATATTTTCACAAAATAAATAATTAGTATCACATGGACTTTCACATCTAAACAAACAAAATTATTGTGGATAGCAGTTATTAATTTACAGAATAAGATGTAGATCCCTACTTGTGCACAAACAATTATATACATTGTTTTATGGCAATTAACTAGCACTGAGTACACCAGATGCATGGGTTAAAGAAAACTTGCATCCAAAACAATACTGGAATCAGTGAAATACATTAGATTTCCCATTTATGTGCAAAATATGATGGAGTGTTTTTCAATAGAGTAATTTCTTCTTGGGGCAAATAATGCATTGTATTTTATCTCTATACTGTGCTGAAAAGTCACTTGTAATATGCACAACTCTTGGATAGTATATATTTATGTAAGTGAAATGTTTTTCATAATCTGTTATCAGAATCAGAAATTAATGTTAATACTTTGGGCAATGATCTGCTAGTACATTCATTATAATGTAATTACACTGTATGAACACTTATTTAAACAAATATCTTGATAAGAAAATATTTCAAATTGATTTCCCTGTCCTAATCTGCAATCAGCTAGAATCATTTTCTTTAATAAGTAATACTATTTTACTTTGCCTTGTACTACTTTACATTTTAAAATAACAAAACTGAATAAAACAGAAAGAAAAAAAAAGATTAGCCATCATACCTTGAGACTTGCAAAGATCAAAAATAAGAATGCAGATCAGTCCTTTTAGTAGAGAAGTTTCCATTTTATATTACCTTATCAGTAATCCTCTTGATCTGTGTTTCATGCAGTAATGCAGGTAGACCTTACAACTAGTCTCAATGAGAACAGGGTCTGTATTGGTTACACTATTTCAAACTGCAATATGATTTTGTTAAATGCTATCCTTCTGTGTGCTGGGTCTTTTTCCAAATTAAAAATATAACAGATTACTGTGAAATACTTTACAATCTGGCATGAGAAGTCTAGTAAGAAATCAGTGGCATGTCACAGACAGACTTTAAACCTTAATATAGCAATGACAAGTGCACTTTAAGCCCATAACTAATACATTTCCCACTTTGATTAAGTACACATATTTGAAAAGTATATTGTATAAGGTTCTGAGAAGTAAATCATTTTATATATGATATATATATATATATATATATATATATATATATATATATATATATATATATATATATATATAGTTTTACATTAATCTGTTATTGCGCTATATAATTGACATAATATATAAATACAGATTACATTTTTTAAAGATTAAAGATCTCAGGAAACATTTTACTCTTTAGTAGTTAAAAGTCAAATAATGACAGAGACATTTGAATGGGGCATGTACAACAATATTGTGGTGTTACTGTATTTCTGAAAGGGGAACTTGAAGATTGGTTAGCAAACATTGTTTAAAAAGAAAGAAACTGCAATGCATGTCCTGCACTGGACCATTGACGGAGCAGGACTAATTTCTGAAACTCCGTGCAAATTCGCCAGGCATGCTTTAAAAACAGAAATAAAATGGTTGATAATTAAGTGATACGGTTACAACTTATCTTGTTAAAGCATAGACCTCTACAGCAGCTGATAATTTTAAAGCAGGTGGTTGTCACATCTCATGGATAAGTTTTCTTTTAACAACACAATTAAAAAAAAAAGTTTAAAGTGGAGTTAGATGTAATGACAATTTGAATGATATAAACAGGCCCCAACAAAGTGTAAGGTTCATATTCAAAATAAAATAATAAAAATACTGTTTGAATTTCTGTTTCAGTTTCAGTATGATCGAAATGTATGTTGCCCTCATTAGTGAGTTATTTTCATCCACTTCTGAAATAGAGAGCAACCACCTATATATGCACCTTCATAACATGTGCATCCATATTTTAATGATCTTCCAAAATATCAGTATTGTGTGCTTACAGTTCATAATGTTTAAAATATTAGGCCTGTCTCTTGTTTTGAAAGCTGCATGTTCAAACTAACCACAAGCATATATAAGATTATGTAATGCTTGTAGGATGTAATCATTGCTTTAACAATATTTCATTCATACAAGTTAGGATGTCAGTGATCAAGGTCGCTTCCTAGTTTGGTGAAATAAATTGATTGCACAAATATTTGTGAAATGCCTTATAGCAAAAGTGATAATAATAAAAGTGATTATATGTCTTAAATCTGTTGCCTAAAGTTTCAAGTCCATACTATTTAATATTATACTTTCCAATACTAGGCTTCTCATAGCTAATAATGTCTTGACTATAATGATTCAGATTTAAAATCTTCTTTACCATTAATATGTAGAGGGCACTATGGGGTGCCTCACTTTTGGAGAAATACATGAGTTATGATGCTCTTATTAAAAGTATTATCCTGATAACAGACAGACATACTTTGTTTTCAGTTAAGATGAGGACATCATGCTTAAATCACTAGATTTATTTTTATATTCTGTATGAGATTAAGACATTCCAGGCATTCTACACTTACACAGCAGGCATGAGTCTTTGTACTGTGTAAATAACTATTACGTATATAATGTAGGTAGCTCAAGAATACCATCTGTAATATATTTTTTCCACTGTTGTAGGATGTATAAATATAGGTGGTATTTCAAAATGAAATACTTTTATAAAAGTGGATAGTTATATTTTATATTAGCAAAGCTAATCCTGTGAACTGAAAGATTTATGTTTTAAAATCCTCAAAACAGTTTTTAATCACATGAGCTAATTTTATAAGCAGCAAAAAAGTGGTCTTGATGTGTGAGCAGGCACTACTGGGTTTCCACTCATGTGATTGTGAAGTAAAGGTATTTAATGGTTTACTGCAGTTCTGAGTTAGCGTCTGTGCTATAATTTGTTAGCCCAGTCATGTCATGAGTTACTAAAGCAGCAGGCTTAGGTGTAAGGTCAGTCTTGGATATTCCAGATGATTTCCTGGATGCTCGGCATGTCAAGAAAGATTACTTGAACTGCTTTAAAAGTTTTTGTGTGCAATTAATCTTTCTTGCAAGATTACAAAGTATTCAATCCTATGTGGCTATATAAATAGTACATGTACAAAAATCATTTTGCATGTTTCTGTAAGACTGTGCATGACAGTTTGCTTATCTAGTAATTTTTCAATTGATAACATTAAATAAGTAGGTTCTTGTTTGATATGCTTGTTAAGTACAGTTATATCAAATACAATAATTACTGACAAATTAATAAATATTAAACATTTCATGACTTTAACAATGAAACTTTTTATGTACATAAGAAAACAAGTTTTTATCATATGTATTTATTCAAGTTATATAAGTTTGAGTTCACCTTTTTAGCAGTTTTACTTAAAACTGAAGAACATACAAAATCTAATTAAAATAATGCAACTTTGCACAAACAGATCAAAGCAACTCTCAGTATATAAGCCATAACACACAACAAATTATATTTTAAATCCTTATCATTCATTTGAAGTCTGGAGTTGCATTTTAATGCAAAATGACAGATAAAAATATAGTTAATCATGAATATAATTATTCGTTTTTTATATACGAATTGAAAAAAAAAAAAGCCTGTGACTCACACTTATGTATCAATGGACCAATCTATGTGACGCACCTGCACTTTTTCTGACATTTAATTTCTTAAAGAAACACTGTAAACTACAAAAAATCATGTGAGGAGATGTGACTGTAGCTTAATGTTAATCCTTGCCTTTGGAAAAACACAGTTAGGAATCTATGAGAACAAGCTATAAACTGTTCATATGACTGCTTGCCTTTCTGTGGCATCTGACTTTTTCCACCACCCTTGTTTAATTTTTCATGTGACTACTATAATTACTCCTGCAAATCCTCAGCTACCAGTCAGTTCACACAAAAAACGTCTTTTTTCTTTTTTTACAATTTGCTCAATATAATATGAGGTTACAAATGTAGTGGTGGCAAACATTTTACTAGGGTTGAGGAGACATTGTGGACCCTGTCTCCAGATGTCCACGAGTCAGACTATTGGGCCTGCTGACATTCTGCTGCCTTAATGAGATGAGTCCATGGCTTCAACTGTCCATGGGTTCACTGTTTTATAGCAATATTTTTAACTGAAAGGGAAATATTATTGCCTTAGGTGAATCTAATCCCTAATCTGACCCCTTTGTGTGATAAGATCATTTAAAAGAAAATAAAATAAATACAAATCTGATTAATCTCATACAAAGTGCTGAGTGTCAGAATTCACCTCATTTAGCTGTTTAAATGATCTGCGGGGAATCTAAACAGCTGATCCCTTACATAACACTATGTAACATAATTTTTGTTCCTATGTAATAAGTGTTATTTCCTAATTTCTTATGCCTCAAAAGTATCAAAAATGACAATTATTCTCCACAAACTTTGCTTTTGTGACCAGGACAGTGATATTTTGAAATGTACCTATTTCCAATGAGAAAACAGGCAAATTTGTGTCTTTTCATTCACATAAAGTCAGAAAATAACAACACTCCTCCGGAGAGAGAGCAGCCATCTTTAGAAGAGAGCAGCAAGTCAGAGAGCGAGGAAGATGTTCAGTTGACAATTTCAGAAGTGGAGCTCAAGACGGGCTGTGCTTCTGCCACAATGTAACCTGTGTGTTCAAGGCAATCGGAATCGCCTGTAACCAGAATGAGTGACGCCTTTCATTAGCAGCTCATCCAGGAGCCTCAAAGCCATGCTGCTCCATAATGGTAACAAGTACCCGTCTCTTCCCCAGGCTCAGGATTACAACAGCATCAAGACCTTGCTGGATGCCTTGAAGTATGATGAGTACGGCTGGGAGGTCATAGGAGACTTAAAAATGGTGGCATTCCTGATGGGTCTCCAAGGTGGTTTTACCAAGTTTCCCTGCTATCTTTGCTTTTGGGACTGGCCACAGCGGACCGAGTTCTCTGTGAGGAGGAACAATGTCAAGTGGGAGCAACTGGTGGACCCCCGAAAGGTGCTGATGCCACCACTACACATCAAATTGGGCCTTATGAAACAATTTGTCAGAGCTCTAGATAAGGAGTTGGCAGCCTTCAAGTACCTTCAAGACTTCTTCCCTAAGCTGTCTGAGGCAAAGGTGAAAGCTGGTGTCTTCATCGGACCACAGATAAAGAAGATCCTAGAGGGCAATGAATTCTCCAAGAAGCTCACTAGTAAGGAGAAAGCAGCTTGGAACAGCTTTGTCGCAGTGGTTCGGGGCTTCCTGGGCAATCACAAGGCCGAAAACTATGTGGAGCTGTTTGAGACACTGGTGAAGAACTATGGCACAATGGGCTGTAGGATGTCCCTCAAAGTCCATATCCTTGATGCTCATCTTGATAAATTCAAGGAGAACATGGGAGCGTACTCGGAGGAGCAAGGCGAGTGCTTCCACCAGGATATACTGGACTCTGAATGCCGCTACCAAGGACAGTATAACGAGAACATGATGGGAGACTACATTTGGGGACTGATTCGTGAAAGTGATTTACAGTATAATCGTAAATCTCGAAAAACTACTCACTTCTAAATCTTTTGTAGTCATTTTTGTATTACTTATGTGAATGAAAAGACACAAATTCACCTGTTTTCTCATTGGAAATAGATACATTTTTAAATATCACTGTCCTGGTCACAAAAGCAAAGTTTGTGGGGAATAATAGCCATTTTCTATACTTTTGAGGCATAAGCAATTAGGAAATAACACTTACTACCCAGGAACAAAAAAAAATATTTATTTGTTACACGGTGTAATTAACAATAATTACAACCTATGTCTGCACCAGTTGCTATGTCTGAAAGCAGAAAAAAAACTAAAGAGAAACCAAATAAAGGGCTCAATAAATCTAAAGCCCGGGACACACCAGGGTGTCATGGCGCGTCACTTCCAATTTGATGTGCCGCGGACAGTGCCACAACAACGAGTCAAAATGCAGAGGCTCCATTCCATTGCACAAAAAAAACAATACAATTACAGAACTATATTTTACGGTTAAAAGTAAAAATAAATATTTTGGGAAACCCAAATGAATCATCACCAGATGAGGAGGAGGAACACGGGGTGGGAAATTCACTTTTATTATTATTATTATTATTATTATTATTATTTTATTTCTTGGCAGATGCCCTTATCCACGGTGACAACATAAGTGCAATACAAAGTGCAAAAAGTGCAAACAAAGTGTACTGAACAAATGCTCTTCACTACATACTGTGTGAAAAAGCAAGTGTCATTAAACACTGGGTCCGATGTAGTCTGCTACGCCACCCCAATTTAATTATGCGAGATGGGGGACTCGCTACCACTCAACTAACTCTCCGTGCAGGTTCGGCAAAATCCCAGGACATACACCACAGACGCTACCAGTAAATCAGAGGTATTTATTTTAAACAATTAAATAAAAATTCACAATGTACAATATGTCATGGCAACTAGCAGGGCGTGAAGTCTGGCAGTCCCCTCAATAATCACTTGCAATTCAAATGCCTTTAATCAACTGGGCCTTATAAAAGTTACTAAAACCTATACAAAAGCTAAGAATACAAAAATAAACTAAAATCCCATAAAGACAAAGCCTAGACAATGCCCCCTATATTCCCACTATAAAAAAATATAAACAGAGAAAGACAAAAGAGAAAAATAATAGGCTCTATAAAACAGTCCCATATGCGGCAATTGCCACCAGTCCAACCTGGCTCGGTCTCTAGTTCTGTCCCGGCTAGAGGTTCCCACGTCCAAGGAGCCGTCCGCACAGCCCGTCCATCCGTACAAGCAGCAGCAATCAAAAAGACAAAAGAGGGAGAAAAGAAGAAGGGTCTCAGGGCAAGGACACGCTTGCTCACTGACAAGTACTACAACCACACAAGCCTACAGGTAGTATTAAGCACGTCCCTTTCTCACCCTTCCACCATGCACTTCTCCCTACTGGCTGCTTGCTCCGGAACCCCAACACGCCGTCCGCCACCGTGGAGCTGGAAATCGCCAAGCCTATAAAGTAAATCCGATCGTACATATAGCCCTGTATAAACCGATTCAATGTCTCTCGCTAGTTATAATCCTTTATATCGTCTTTGCAGTATCCAGTCGCTGCATCCAGCAGCTAGTGTTTTGCTGTATGGCTCCTGGTCTGCAGGGACCCGCTCTAACCCTGCAAGGAGTTCGTGTATACCGGCTGGCACCCTCACAGCCGATACACTCTCCTTACTGGCGTCCAAAGCCGTGTGCTCTCACACTCCACCGCCCTGCCTTTGTCCTGAGCAGGGCAGCCTTTATCCTCTGCTGAGTGGTAACAGGTGTGATAGCCGTGAGTGAAGGGCGGGGCATTGCTCAGGGATACAGGTGTGTCGCGTTGGTGGTCACAGTCCTGTAAATTCAACAATAGTGAAATTAGTGAAAAAGCAATTAAACAATACAATCAATGCAATCAATACAATCAGTGAAGACAACCAATTAGTGAAGGAAAAAAAGAACTTGGTGAATAATAAGAATTAAATCAAGTAAATAATAACAAGAAAAGTGCAAGAAAAGTAAAGAATTACGGAGCCTTGGCACCTTCTGTGACACAAGTAAGTACCTTGCTTGGATTTGTAAAAGAAAAAAAATGTAATTTTACTGTACTAAAAATAAAGAACATTTACCTTAGTTTAATAATCATTTGTACTGTGTGTATCTAAACATTGATGAGTATTTTTTTTTGTATGCGTGTGCTTTATGTACTGTTTTGAACTCCCGGTTAAAACTAATCTGCAGGCCGATCAACGATTATAGAGTTTAATAAGGTATAAACGCTGTGGGTGTGGAGAAGGGAGATATATTAATTATAGGCTATATGGATCAACTTACTTTCCTAATATGAAGGAGATATTGAATTCAAAACCCAGGCAACTTCGAAAACCAGTTATTATTATTATTATTATTATTATTATTATTATTATTATTATTATTATTATAAACTACACCTGTGCCATAATGTACAACATTCTGAGTGATGTCACCACATTGGACTGCCATTGGTCGAGAGCGACGTGTCTCTAAAGCATTGTGACGGAGAAGTCACACGCGCTGGTGTGTCTGTGTCCATTAGACATCCATTATATAAAAATTGATGCGACGCAACGCAGTGTGCTGGTGTGTCCTGGGCTTAAGGCTTTAACAGTTTTTTAAAATAAAAAGCAGAAGGTACAGTGGGCCTCAACGACCAGGGTTAGGCAACACTTTCACAACATCACTCTTTATTTTTTCCTTCAAACCTGAGTTTTTAGTTTTATCTTTACAACATTACCTAGATAACCGGATCTTACTGAACCTACATTAAGTCTTTGGGAATTTTGTTTTGTGCGTTTGTTTGTTTTTCTAGGCCGGGTATTGTATGTGGGGTTATTGTACCATACATGCCTTTTTCTTGAGATTCACATGCCGTTGCCCAACTCCTTGCAGAAATACCCACTTTCAACTGTTCCTGAAGAGAATCTTTCAGGACTTTATCATACATATTATGGGATACATAACATGTACAGTATAGTTATAGATCATTATTCTGCAACCACTGTTCTTCTGTACTTCAGGGTGTGTGGTTTGGGGAAGTACATCAACCAGTGAGGGGATTCACAGGTTGGTGAAAAGAATGGCGACGAGTTCCAGTTAAAAATTAATTAAATCCACTCCACTCTTCTCCTTAAAACTACTTATGTAAAAACATGCAATTATTGTTTGTAATTATCCATTTTGTACTGCCTTTTCCTGATTTTAATGTATAATATGTTCTTTACATTAATTTTAAAATAACTTTATATCATATGCATGAATTATTAATTGTATTATTTCTAATCATAATTTGATCGGCAGAGTTTATGGTTGCCATTTCTCATGCAATTTGCAGTCTTCTGGGTCCACTATTATTTTAAATTTGATCTCCCCACAGCCCACCTGAAAGTTTCAAAATTGGCAGCCATGTTGTTGCTTATGGTGAGTCTCAATGGCTTTTGTTCTCGGTGAGCCTGGTGGTTCACAGAGTAATTTAACTACTGTTCGCTGAATGCCACCTGGTGACTTTAATTACAGTTTGGTTATCATAGAAGCTCATCCTGTGAATATAACCAAACACATTCTGCCATCTCCAGCACTGCTACAGCATGTCATGGATGGATGTATCTCACCAGCTTAAAACTGCTTTATATTACTCTTTCTAGATGGCCCTGATTGCACTCACCACAATTTGTATTACGTTGAAACAATGTTGACCTTACCATTTTGCTCCACTGCTGAACTTAGTAGTTCTTCTTAATAAAACTCTCCTTTTGCCTATGAATGAGCTTGGTCTTGATAATTTGTAATATATTGCTATGGCTGCTTTCATGAAGACAGATAAACTTTTATTCTTTGTAACAGCCATATTAAAGGGATTAGATCTATTGCAGATTGAGGAGATAACTCAGATGTTTTGCTGATCAGCTTGAATGACCTTCTGTTGTTCTTTGTGCATGGAAATAGATGACACTCAATATCGGATCAGCTGAACAAAGAGTGCTTATTGGTATATAGAGCTTAAGTATATCTTGTAAACTTATGTACACAATTTAAACTGAATAAGGTCACAGATATAAAATACAAAGGGAAAGGAAATCACAGATGTGGTTATTAACATATCTAAACCTTCAGAAATGTGCAAGTGCAGATTCAATACTCAGTGAATTTCTACTTGGTTTTATGAAGCAAATTACTGAACAGTATTTGGCGCTTGGGGTCTATCCAATTCTTACATTCATCTTAACCATTTATGTAATGTGGAAAGATTATCTCTTTGTCCTTTTCAGCCAGTGAGAACTGACTTGCATGGTGCTTGTCTGCAGTTACTGTAGTAAAAAATAAATGCACTGCTGATGTTTTCACCAGACAATGGGATGTAATGTCCTGTGGAATGCTTCCCCTAGGGTTTGCAGTCATGAGACTAGTTCACTCTTACAAAATGAGCGAGGAAGGAGATCTTCTGACTGGCATAGTCATTACTGCAGGGTGGATCACATGAAGTGATTTCTGTAGTGATACACACACAGGCCTCATTCATGTATGTGTTTATATATGTGTGTATGTATGTATGTATGTATGTAGTCTTGCATTAATGCATTAATTAATTAATTAATTAATTAATTAATTAATTAATTAATTAATTTGTTTGTTTGTTTGTTTGTTTGTTTGTTTGTTTGTTTGTTTGTTTGTTTGTTTGTTTGTTTGTTTGTTTGTTGGGGTGGCACGGTGGTTACCACTGATGTCTCACAGCTCCAGGGTCCCAGGTTTGAGTCCCGGCTCAGGGGGCCTGTCTGTGTGGAGTTTGCATGTTCTCCCCGTGTCAGCGTGGGTTTTCTTCGGACACTGTCCAAAGACATGTGGGTTAGGTTGATTGGTCTCTCTAAATATCCCTATGTGTGTGTTGCCCAGTGATGGACTGGCATCCCATCCTGGGTGTATTCCTGCCTTGCACCCTATGCCTGCTGGGATCGGCTCCGGCTTCCCCACAACCCTCACCAGGATAAGCGGTTTCGAATATGGATGGATGAATGGATTAATTATTCTCATTGCCATCAAAGGTAATTAGCTATTAGAGTATGTGATATTAGGGACTTTTTTTTTTTCTTCAATCCATTTTATTTGTTTTTCAGTGTTACAACCTCTCCCCCCAACCCCATTGGCAACCCAGACTTATAACATAACAGTATATGTAACATAATCTGCATTGATAATAGAGGCAAATAATGTCTGTTAATTATTGCATATTGTCCAATAACAAGGCTACTTTTTCTAGTGTGGACGATCTGGCCATGTTTATTCTGGCCGTGGAAAGTTCCAACAAATGAATGTCTTAGTGAAACAGCCATTGTCACAAGGATAGGTTGATTAGGGGGGAGCCGTTGTTTAATTATATTTTTGGTAACTGCTGTTAATACAGCAAACAAATCTTGTTTTGCTGATTACTTTCTATGAAGTAGGGAACAAAGTATACAAGAACATACATCAGTAAAAATACTAAAACCAATTTTACGCGTCATACATGCTTTTTCAATTCTAAGCCCTCTTACTAAGTTGCCATCCATTTTCATATATGACCATCGGAAACACAACTGAAATAGTATACAAACTCCGCAAGAGAGAAGGAGTGCCCTCTGCCTAATCTCCTTTCCTGTGTTTCCTCCCTTCTCGTAGGACCTGTGGCAGTCATGTAACAGTGTCAATCACAAGACTGCAGAAGCCCTGCCTCCCCCTGTAGCCATATTGTCCATGTCATTAAAAACATAGGAAGGAAAAGAGGAAAGAAAATAAAAGAGATAAGGTAAAAGTTTATACTTATTCAATGTAGATTTCTGTCTGAACAATGAATTGCAGTGTTCTATGAGTCAAGGAGGGAATACTCTCCACATTAGTAAGAAAAAACACTTTTAGTGACATTTTGGAAATATATGCCAGCGATAGGAATAAACATTAAGCCAGGAGTGTATCATAAGTAAGATGTTGTTTCCGATTGGTGATCTTAAGTTACGTCTTTTCTATTTGCGAAATGCACTGGTCGAAGCCATGTCTATTCACTCTTGTTTCTGTCTGCAGGGAATCCACTGTAGATGTTAATGTATGGATTAGCAACAGCTCACCTTCAGTAATGGAATCAATGCCTCTACTTGGGAGTCCTTGATACTGAGCTCTACTGCTATCAGTTTGCTGGGCTCTGTTCCTTTGTCTGCATCATTTGCAACTCCTAGTCTGACACCACTTCACCTCTGTTTTAGTGGAGAGGCGTATTCCTGTTCTGTTTGCCACCCCCCAGATTCCTCCTTCAAGAACTGTACTCCTCCCAAATGCATATTACACCATCTTTCTACACCAGATAACATTGCTTCCCTGGCCTCTTTATTCTCCCAACAGCTTTTCCACAGGCCTAGCTGCAATTCCTGATTCAACCACACTCTGACTTATCCTCCAGTCCTCCCTCTCTGATCTAGATGCTGTTAACATTTTACTGGCCAAAGAAGTCAGTGCTTCATGATAGGGCCCTTTGATCCACCCCCTACTCACTACAGAATAAACCCACTTGGCATCGCCACTTGTAAATATTCTGGTAAAAAACACCTCAGTATTGACTTGTCTGCACCCCATACAAATCCCATGCCCTGCATCAGCAGCTTAATTCCCAGCACAGATTTCTCACTTCACAATGCAACTATTGATCATGCAATATTGCTAATTAAACTAGCAGGCTGAGATGCTTGACTCATGAAAGCTGATATTTCTTATGCCATCAAAATAATACTTCTAAATTCTACTTTTCTGTTTGCTTGACATTTAGCTACTGCAGCAATCCTAAGATCTTCAATAAGTTGTCAAATTCTCTCTGCTGGATTCTCCTGAATATTTCAAAAATTCCCTCAGTCCTTCAATTCTGATTTTCTGATGATTGACCTTCCCTTAGCTCCCGCTGCACATGCTCTCTCTGCACTGGATTCTGTCTTCCTTGGCATGCCTCTGTATTGGAGAAGATCCATAAACCTTCCACATGCATCGAGTTCCTGGGCATTGTCCTAGATTCTCATCTATTTCGTGCCTTGCTGCCCCCGGTGAAACTAGATCACATTAAATTTATATCATGCTACTATTAAAAAACCTGCTCCTGTACCAAGAGAGAACTGCTGTCCCTTCTGGGCCAACTCAATTACACAATGCGCATCATTCCAAAGAGCCGCTACTTAATTTCCGCTTGCCTCTTCACTATGTTCCCTCTACCACCATGTCACCTATGATGGCCCAGGTTGACTTAAATATAAGTCCAATACAAAGTGCAAAAATACAGTGCAGTTCAAGGCATAAAACATTACAAATTCCAATCAGGAGCGGTGCAAGGGGGTAGGCATCCAAGCAATTGCCTGGGGCCCCGGGCCGCTGAGAGGGGGGCCCCAAATGGGAAGCCCCCGGCTCTCATGGAAGAAAACTCTGTCGCAACTCCCCCCCCCCGCGGGTGGCTTCACCATCAGGATTTATTTTGCCTGGGGCCCCCACATACCCTAGAATCGCCTCTGATTTCAATTTACATATTACAGTGCAATTCAAACCATAATACATTTTATAAATTCCAATTTACACAAGTGTATGTAATATATGAGGTCATACATCCTAGATTGTAAAAGCTGAGTGAAGACAAGATGTTATGTCACAGTCAAGGGCCAAGGGGAAGGGAGCATAGGGGAAATCTAAATAACAATCCGTATTAGTAACACAATGCAATTAGAATGATAAAACGTAAAGTGCAATCTTACAGGAGAATGAATGACTAAATTACAAGTAGAGTCTGAAAAGATGTGTCTTGAGTAATCGCAGAAGGAGGTCAGGGACTCTGCTGTTTTGACTTCAGTGGGAATGTCGTTCCACCACTTAGGGACCAGGGATGAAAAGGCATGATATATATTTGTTCTACACTAACTGTCTACTGTCTCCAGAAGATCTGCAACTTTTCTCAGATTCGCCCGCCTCCATTGGTTTTGGGGCCTATTACATACTAGGACAAAATGCTTCACAGCATTCTGGCCTCCTGGAATTTTATTGCTTCCAGCTTCTGAAACATCCTCTGCACTCTACAACCTTTACCCCATTGTTGGAGTTGCATATCTTTGGGGGTCTACTTGGGCACAGTTTGGGTACAGGCGGAGGTGCACCTGGGCCATAGTGGAAACGCCTTGGACTCGAACGGCCATGCTGAGGTGCATATAAACGTGGGTAGTAGAAATGGGGCATAAGACTGCATATGACCCTCTATTTCTCAACAAAACCAGGCAAGCACGTGTCACTGTTTTCTGCACCAACTTTGTGGCAGATACATTTTCAGGCCATTCTTTCTTCATGGGAGTAGCCTCAACGTAGACTCCTGAACTACATCACCAAGAAACTAAGTGGTTGGTCTTCTGGGGCTTACCAACTATACATAAAACTAACATATAGGATTTGAAGCAAGCTTACATCAAACTCACTACTTAGGACTATCTGTTTTTGCAGCATGGGGTCTGTTTTGTTCTTCGGGGGTTCTGATGGCCTTATTCTTATGGCCAGGCTGTCGTTCCCTTGGCCAGGCATGTTGAAAATACTCCATTACTTCAATCACTACTTCTTCCATTTACTTCTATCGGGAGTTGCCTGAACTACTGAAATGTTGAAGACCTATGACACTTGGTGTATACCAGATCCCTGCTGACTTGAGTCTGCGTATAATGACACTGAATCATCATAAAAGGTATTATATAAATGGCACTACTGGATACATGCAGATAGAAACCAATGTATTTTGAAAGCTTTAGTATATGCTATCTATACTGATATGACTGTACAATTATTTTGACAGGGGACAGTTTAGGCAATGTTATTTTACAGGAGCTGTTTCTTGCAGGCTTCTCCAGGAGAGCATTTGTAAACAGTTAGGCTCCTTTTTGTATTGAATGTGCTGCCTGTAACGGGGGGGCAGTGGTCCCCATGGGACAAGCGGGACCCCCAAATTAATCTACTATTATTCTACTATTCCTAGGTTTATTATGGTGAGGGGAAGGAAGCCTCACGTCGCCCCCTTACTATCCCCCACGCAGGTTCCAACTAACATGCAGTCACCCAGAGAGCCACCATGGATGAGCATAAAATACACAATGTTTATTAATTATGTACATTGAGACCAATAATAAGAATCCATCTCATTCTGCCAGTGCAGCAAAGTCCAGGCACGGCACCCACAGAGCCACAAGTAAATACAACGCTTATTTCCCACCCCAATCTTCCAACAGCCCGATAACTATGACATGTTCCAATATAACTCTACACATTGCCATGGCAGCGCCATCCAACTACAGCACACAGGGGAGGCCCGAGCTGTACCACAGCACAATACTCTGCATCCAATCACTCCTGTCAATCCGCCTGCCGACTGTTCTGAATACATATAGCAAATGTCCACTTAACTCTGGAACAGTGCATCAATCTCCAGATCGGGTCTCTCAGGTCTCGGGTCTCGGGTCTTGGGTACCCATAATACACGGAAGGGGGACGGCAACCACCAATTTCAACCTTGCCTTACGGCATGCTGTCACACACCCCTATCACTTCCACATTTCCTGAACTCTCTCTCAGCCCCTCCTTTTGAATCTGGGGCTCTCCCAAATCAAAAACCGGTGTGCATGCAATTAGATGATCTCTATAAATCAATAATTAGATAAATACACATGTGATAACACAAACATGGAAAAAAATAAAGTAACTAAGGCACTTTTGCGCAATCAAAATAATCATAAATAATAACACAACAACCAAAAAAAACTCCTGTGACACTGCCTACTGTTGCACAGTATTGAACCACTTTGTACCAAAAAAGAATATATACTTTTTCACTATAATGAATCTGAATATTCCTAAATATGTAACTGTAAAACATTATTGTATTACATCAATGACCAGAACACTGCATACAATAATATGGAATATAAAAGCTACCAGCAGATGTCTCTGTTACTTCAAGAAATTAATTTCAGCAGCTCATATAATAATAATAATAATAATAATAATAATAATAATAATAATAATAATAATAATACTATTGCAAATGAATTGCAAAAACAGCATTTTACTGCAAGATGCCTCCAAATAAATAATAAATGTACTGACTGTGAGGTAATATAGAATATAAACTGAAATTAACTAAAACATTATAGATTAAAGAAGCAATGTATAATGCAATTCATATAATGAATTGGTCTTATTTAAATTGTTAATTGTCTGACAGAGGCTTCACATTTATTTAATCATAACTGAGTCTTTGGCCAAATTCATGTCCTTCTGTATGTTACTTGTCTTACAATGTGCAGTATCATAATCCTTTTGAATATTTTTATATGTAAAATACTAAGGCAAATAAATCTGCCGCTGCTTCTTTTCCAAATAGTTAACTAATCCACAGAGTGTGTCCACAGATTACAGAGCTGTTCCATTGATCTACATTTTCAGTGAGACAGTTTAGATGGGCTATTTTACCTCAGGTATAACTGCACATAGTGTATGACTTGAGGGTATAACTTGGGAACTGTTATAAGGCCCATTAAGTTAATTCAGTGTGATGAAAAGTGCTTAAACATTTAACTTTATTAAGGTCATCCATAAAATCCAAAACATTAAGAACTGAAATAAAATATATGTATGTATTACTCTCAGGTTTCTTCCAGATTGACTTTCTGTCCATTTAACACTCACTTCACACTTTAAATATGTCTTTTTTTTTCAATACCAAAGCTGCTTTGGTGATTTACATAGCTATATTTTAAACAGGATTATGTCCATGACCTATTCAGTGTCAATAAAGAAGAAATACTATCATTGCCTTTCCTATCACTTGATTGCTTCTTAACCATCATTAGTCTCCAGGGATACTTCAGAGCAATAGGTTATTACCAGCCTCCAGTGGAAAGTGGTTCCCAACCAATATCTTGATACCATATGGAAATTAGACTTAGATTAAATATACAGGGGATGTAAGGTAAATCGACAGGAGATTAAATAACAGCAGACTTGTCATTATGAGCTTGATTATTTCTGACAGCAGTTGTAATTAGTGAAACACATTACTTTTTCTTCTTGAGGGACAAGATATTAAGAGGGGTAAGAGATCCTCAAAGTTTTAATATGTTTGTCCCTTTCCCTGCAGAATCTTCATATATTGTGAAGTTTAAACAATCTGATTTAGTATTAATCTTATTAATGTTATTTTCCGTGGTCATAATTTATACACGCTTCAGAATACTAACAACACTGTAAGATATATGTATTCAAATAATTTAAACATTTGACTAAGATTAATTATAATCTTTTGCTTTTCAAATATGCATTTCATCATAACATTTCCAACAGACGTTTGTCATGATCATTAAGGACATCAAACATGTTACAGTAGCATCACAAACACTGTTCACATTAAAATGCTGGAGTTTCTGTGTATGGTTATGTATCAATTATGCCATGATGGGCATGTGGACTTGGGAGAAAAGCTTGACAGAATCAGGTTTGTCAAGGAATCAATCAAGGAAGGAGAGTATAACTTTCAGATCTTTTTGAACCTAAATTGAAGGTTTTCAGCCATGATAATCTGCAATACCTGAGTTGGACAGGGTGATTATACAATGAGGGAAAAAAGTATTTGATCCCCTGCTAATTTTGTACGTTTGCCCACCGACAAAGAAATGATCAGTCTATAATTTTAATGGTAGGTGTATTTTAACAGTGAGAAACAGAATAACAACAAAACAATCCAGAAAAACGCATTTCAAAAAAGTTATACATTGATTTGCATGTTAATGAGGGAAATAAGAATTTGACCCCTTCGATTTAGTACTTGGTGGCAAAACCCTTGTTGGCAATCACAGAGGTCAGACGTTTCTTGTAGTTGGCCACCAGGTTTGCACACATCTCAGGAGGGATTTTGTCCCACTCCTCTTTGCAGATCCTCCAAGTCATTAAGGTTTCGAGGCTGACGTTTGGCAACTCGAACCTTCAGCTCCCTCCACAGATTTTCTATGGGATTAAGGTCTAGAGACTGGCTAGGCCACTCCAGGACCTTAATGTGCTTCTTCTTGAGCCATCCTTTGCTGCCTTGGCTGTGTGTTTTTTGTCATTGTCATGCTGGAATACCCATCCACGACCCATTTTCAATGCCCTGGCTGAGGGAAGGAGGTTCTCACCCAAGATTTGACGGTACATGGCCCTGTCCATCATCCCTTTGATGCGGTGCAGTTGTCCTGTCCCCTTAGCAGAAAAACACCCCCAAACCATAATGTTTCCACCTCCATGTTTGACGGTGGGGTTGGTGTTCTTGGGGTCATTCCTCCTCCTCCAAACACGGCGAGTTGAGTTGATGCCAAAGAGCTCGATTTTGGTCTCATCTGACCACAAGACTTTCACCCAGTTCTCCTCTGAATCATTTAGATGTTCATTGGCAAACTTCAAATGGGCCTGTACATGTGCTTTCTTGAGCAGGGGGACCTTGCGGGTGCTGCAGGACATCAGTCCTTCACGGCGTAGTGTGTTACCAATTGTTTTCTTGGTGACTATGGTCCCAGCTGCCTTGAGATCATTAACAAGATCCTCCCGTGTAGTTCTGGGCTGATTCCTCACCGTTCTCATGATCATTGAAACTCCACGAGGTGAGATCTTGCATGGAGCCCCAGACCGAGGGAGACTGACAGTTATTTTGTGTTTCTTCCATTTGCGAATAATCGCACCAACTGTTGTCACCTTCTCACCAAGCTGCTTGGCAATGGTCTTGTAGCCCATTCCAGCCTTGTGTAGGTCTACAATCTTGTCCCTGACATCCTTGGACAGCTCTTTGGTCTTGGCCATGGTGGAGAGTTTGGAATCTGATTGATTGATTGCTTCTGTGGACAGGTGTCTTTTATACAGGTAACGAGCTGAGATTAGGAGCACTCCCTTTAAGAGAGTGCTCCTAATCTCAGCTCGTTACCTGTATAAAAGACACCTGGGAGCCAGAAATCTTGCTGATTGATAGGGGATCAAATACTTATTTCCCTCATTAACATGCAAATCAATGTATAACTTATTTGAAATGCGTTTTTCTGGATTTTTTTGTTGTTATTCTGTCTCTCACTGTTAAAATACACCTACCACTAAAATTATATACTGATCATTTCTTTGTCAGTGGGCAAATGTACAAAATCAGCAGGGGATCAAATATTTTTGTGCCTCACTGTATACCCCCGAGTTAATTATTAATATATATGTCTTCAATTTATAAGTTTTGAGATTAATTAGTTATGATATTATAAACTACTAATGGCATGCCAATTTACATTTTATGTTTTTAGGGTAAGTGGTAAAGTTTACATAATGTGACACATTCGATTGGACATGCCACATATTTAAGTGAAGTCATGGATGAGAAAAAGTGTTCAGCCATGAATAGTATATGTACAATAGAAAGCTACAAACCATAACTTCCAAACAGTCTAACACAAATCTGCCTCTTTGCATGATTCCTTCCATGTTCAGGTCCCAGGATGATAAAGCACTAAGAAATAATGCACCTGCTATGTTTTGTACATCCACATGAGCAAGTAATTTGTTAGCTCTCCATTATGTCACATACCCAAATGTATTCCATTTGTTATGTGCATAGTGTGACTCTAGTGAAAATGTTCTTGCTAATTTAATGCCTATTGAGACAGAAAATTGGATCTACATTCAGCCTCTGATGTGTGTCATATAGCCGAGCTCCTGATTTCTGCCAGAGATTAATTAGAATGAAATTTCAGGATTAGCGTTAGTTACAGTCCTTCCCCTGTTCATATTTCGTCGTGATGAGGAGAAGAGTCTCTGAGCAGAAGCAGAGCTATGATGCTTTTAATCCCTCCTGATTGATAAATTGTGGATTGGGAGAGCAGACCTTAAGAAAATGTGTATTATGTAAGCTTATCAAGCAAAACTAAGAACACACAAAACACAATTATTGATGATTTGAGCTCCATAAGGTGTTAATTTTTATATATGTGTTTTAGTCCTCAGCCTCATTATGTGCATATGAATTTTCAAGAAAATAAGCCTAAAACTAAACTGGTAAATATTTTTTTAGAAACCTTATGGTACATTATATCCATTCTTAGGGAATAAGAAGAATAGGCCAGTGATGTTCTTTACATAATATAACCTAAATTATAATATTGATATACAAATTCATACTGTTTTTATCCGATGCATATGCCACATATTTCCCTTGTGTTCAGACTGTTAATCAGGCTTTGAAATTGAATACAGTATTTTATTATCCAGTGTAGCTTCAGGCTAATCTAATCTATGAATGGGCTGGAATGCCACCACATGCACTGTGTCTAATTGGTGGAATGAACAAACAAAATAGCATTGAGTTTAATTTCAGATATGTATAGTAATGCTTATGCACAAACACACAGAAATTGTATCTAATTTTTTAATTAACACTGACTGGAGAAGGGGGGGATTCTCACTGTCTATTGTCATTAGAGTCTAATTGATGATTTTATGAGGAATGTTTGATATGCATAATCTTTGACAGATTAAGATCTATATGATTACAATTAATCATATATAAATATACATAGCCAGAATAGCTCTTAATCTTTTAAACATTTAATTACTTATAAATTAGAACGAATGTGTGATGGGGGTAGTAGCTGTTCATACACACAGGCTTGTTTTGGACACAATCTCACAGATTATGAAAATCCACAAAAGCACAAACAGAAAAGTAAATTGTTCTCTTTACCATATCTAATTAAGTTAGGATTAAAATAAACTGTTGATCTTAGCCCATAACACTCAGACCCACTGTTTTCAACTCACTGGTGGGTTGAGATATATCTGTTAATAACTCTGGCACTATTATTGTTAAGATCTGTGTGGAGATATTGACTTGCAAAGTAGAGGGAAAAATTTATACGGGTTTGAGAATTGTTATTTGTATTACCTACAAAATAAATTATCATAACTCCTTCAATTTGTATCTAATTTTCACTTGAAAATTGAAAAAATAAATAAATTTGAAAACCTTTTCATAAAATCCAGAATTGCCACATTTCATAATTATGCTAATATTTATTTTGAACAAAAATTTGGTAGTGTTGTAATATACTGTGTCTAATCATGACCAACAATGCAGAAACTGATTCTGTAGTTTGTATGCTTTCAAATTACAGAATCAGTTGGAGAATGGAGAAATTGCCCTTTTGTGCGTATTTTGTGGTACAAAATTGTTTTTTTTAAATGCACATTATTCCTTCATTTCTTATGCTATTTTCACCCAATAACTTCAACAAGTTTCAATTTGAGTGATATTTCAACATAGAATTTTCACTTAGAACAATTAGAAAACTATACACACAATGGAACATGATTGTGTGGTTTATTAAACAGAATACAGCATTTAGTTGATATGTGTTGAGCATAACAGCAACATGTAATATCCAGTCAACAGAGTGCCGGAAATGTAATGTGAATGTATGTATTTATGTATTAAATCAAAAAATATATGACTGCTTTTCCCTAAGCATTCCCATAAGAGTGCTGAGCTGCATTACATAAACTATTGCCAAAGGTGCAAAATATGTGTGTGTGTATGTATCTGTGTGTGCAATTGAAAATAAAATCAATAAATATGTATTATGTACTGAAAGTGTGACATTTAATGTAATAAGATATATATATATATATAAATTATATATATATAAACTAAATTGTACTGTATTATTATTATTATTATTATTACTGATCATAATAACTAATTATAAAGTGACAAAATCCCCCAAAACATCTGAGGAGTTTTTGGGACAGCTCTTGGGCTGATCTTATTTGCAGTTTATTTACTTTTTACATTACTTGTTATTTAGCAGACGCTCTTATCCAGGGTGACTTACATTTGTACCCATTTATACAGCTGGGCATTTTACTGGAGCAATCTAAGTGAAGTACCTTGCTCAAGGGTACAACAGCACCACCCCACCTGGGATTTGAACCCCCAACCTTCCAGTTATGAGTCCAGAGCCCTAAATATTACTCCACAGTGCTTCCACATAGCAGCTTTTTACAAGTATTGTTTTTGATTTTAGTACAGTTAAGTTTATATTATTATATTTATAGTCTGATATGGAGAATTTAATTTGGGATTGTTTATGTTTAG
Organism: Amia ocellicauda; assembly: GCF_036373705.1. Lineage (NCBI taxonomy): Eukaryota > Metazoa > Chordata > Actinopteri > Amiiformes > Amiidae > Amia > Amia ocellicauda. Next base: position 27,020,217 of record NC_089862.1, on the reverse strand, counting down.
ACTAAGGGTCCAATTAAATGTTTGCAGGCCACTAATGTGAGAAACTATGAGGGAATCACAGGTCTGAATACTGCAGTAAAACTTCTGGCTGTATTAAATCTAAAATATCTGGAGGGACGAGCAGGGAGGAGACACGCTTTGCCAATGTGGCTCTGGAAATGGGCAGGCAGCAAGAAAGCCACTACTAGCCAATCACATCGCTTGTTATTTAAGCTAAAATGGAGGGTGGCAAGAGGTAAGCACGAGAGACTGCAGAGATGTACACAGAAGCTTTGACCAACTTTTTATGTAGTCGTGAGCTACCCTTTATTTCCGTTAACAACTGTGTTTGGTTTGGAATTTATACGGAAAGGAAAGTAACTTTAGAGTTCTCTAGCACAGTGGTTCCCAACCGCTCTCCTGGAGGGCCACAGTGTCTGCTGGTTTTCATTCCAGCCCCATTGTCACCTTTTTTCCTGAATGATTGTCACCTTTTTAATAGCTGTAAATGTATAGCTACAGACTATGACCTTTTGTCTTGGCTTTGTGACTAACATTTTTTTCTGGTCGCATCGGTGTGAGCTAGAAAAACAAATAAACTATTCATAATTTTTTTCTAACTTATGATGTGGTTAAACAGTATGTCCCTGCTGATATCAAAGGCACTTTACATGCGTGTTTTAACCTTAGGCCAGACAATATGCTCTAGTCAAAGGGGAAGTTTCCATGCAGTGTTTTTAATGATGTGTGTGCACATTAGGTCTGAAAACTCAGGAGAATCAGGTTTGCGAGCAAAAAAAAAACAGACACAGAGCAGGACAGGGTGAATCCAATATACTTGAGTAAATAACGCAAAAATGACAAAACCATTGGGAAAAACACACCACATTTCACATGCAAATGCTACTGAGATAATCTCTTGCAAACGTGTAAGATAACTGTTCAGTTAATTGTGGGTTTCAAGGTCAAGTAAGCTTGCTAGCTCCATCAGTGATGTGAAAAACCACTTGGATAAGATCAGTAAAACAAAGTATTAGACGCGAGGCACAAGCCACAGCTGCGCACTGTTTAATTTGAACACGTTGTCACATGACAGCTATGGATTCTGTGATGTCAGTGTCTCGAGTATTGTTCTCACAAATGTGAAACACCTTTTCTGGGATTTTCCAGCAAAAACAGCATGAGAACTGTAGGTAGAGCTAATTTATGAACTCACTCCATTGCCCTTAATTTGTATGACATCAGGTAAATATCAGCTTTTCCCGAGTGCAATAAACTAAAAACATGTAAACCCTGAGAGGGAGAGGGAGAGGGTAATTTTATATTTGATTCGAGCATATTGTCTCAACTGCAAATATCCACATCTCTGACTGCAATGGGAAATTCAATAATTTCAAAAATTACTATTTTATTTATTTTGCGTGAAAATAAAATGGTGTGACCAAATCAGGAGCTGGTGCCACCAACTAAAAAAGTTAGTGCCACCAGTGGAAGATGTTAGTCTGGAGCCCTGAAATTACTGACAAGGTTGAAATAAGACAGTAATTGGTTCAATAATTAAAAAAAAGTAAATACAAAAATATCCATAATAAACTGAAAAAGTTCATTCAAGAGCTTAGGTGGCATGAATACACAGTAGGCCAACTCCTACAGGGTCAAGGTTGGGAACCACTACTCTGACATATATACAGTGTACTTTATAAAGATGGTAACCGGTTTATATATGTATGTAATATGTGCTTTTTGATTGTTATTTTGTATACTAGATTAGGTGGAAATATTTTATAAAAATTCTGCCAGGCTAGAGCTAATTCACTAATACATATTTTTTATAAGACATTATTCACGAGTGTGGTGAGATTGTAGGCCTACATGTATGAACTACTGAATACAAAAATAACAACAAGAAAAACATTTCTACTGTGTGTTGGGGATGAAATAAATAATTGATACTGGATAACTGGGGTAGAGCTTTTCAAAGGAAATATTTGGGTACACTGCTGAAAAGAAAAGAGAATAATAATTAATATTTAAGCTAATGCACATTAGTAGATTGACTTCATCACTGTATTATGCAGAGCAGCTCATTATAAACACCATTATGCCAAAATCTGTGACAATTTACATACAAACAAGTTCTATAATTAATCATATGCATGCACTGATGAGCTCAAGTATTCTGAGCTAATGTAACCATACATCTTCCCAAAACCGACAAGTTAACCTCTGAGAGCTCCTGTATCTCCTGCTGTTATTAGTTTTGCCTACTTAGCTCGTTAGATATTAAGGCAACGATATGTAATTAATGCTGTGTTTTCCTACTTGAATATTTTACATTTCATTTTCTTTACTTTTCTTCTTCATAGAAACTGTTTTATGCTTTATGCACCTCTAAAACAAAGATACTCAGATTACCTGATTTAACATAGCTACAGACATTGCAAACAGTTTAGTAGTGCTGCAAAAAAAAAAAAACTTCAATCATCCTTAAACACATTGTAGTACATCAGTTCATCTTGAACTTTCCCCCCAGTTTAATTCTGCCGATGAAGAAAGATAACCTGTAACTGAGTATTTCACATTTTTAAATTAAGCAAATTGTATAGTTTAATTAAATGTTTTGATAATTAATGTATTTAACTCTATAGAGAAGCAATGGTTAGTAAAAACATGCAGTGTATTAGGATTCACTGACCGTCCTCTCAGGACTTTATTCTGATCTTTAAAATTATGAGATAAGCAGTAGTTACAGAGGCTCAAAATTAAAATTAGTGGAAGTATTCAATAAATCAAACAAATAAATTCAATTATTGTGTATGTAGTATGTCAATTATAAGTACAACAGTTTGAGGTTTGAGACTGTAATATTAGGTGTTAAACACTAGAGTGCACTATAAAATTACTTTTGAAAACGAAATAAACCTTAGGAAATGCCTGCTTTACAGAAAAGTGCCAGGTTATTATTTTTTAAAAAATACATCAGCTAAACTGACAGAAAAATATATGACGTGTGTGTAATTAATTTACATTCAAATGTGTAACATCCAATCCAATATGTAGGGGGATGAGTGGTGTTATTTATTTGAGTTGTTGACAATGATTGAGCTTCTAGCTATTGTTCAGGCTAATAATTGTCTAAATTGTGAGAACCTTCATCCTGTCCCACACCAGACTTTGAAGCTATGCCTACTGTGACTCATCCCATTTTAGCTAAGCATTAGAAATGCAATCAAATGCATCCCAATCCTAAATTAAATTTACATTTAGTTGTAAATCTACCCATGTATATGATATATACTAATTCGATATTCAGGATAACTTACATAACTTACTATACACAAATCAAAACAGGTGCTGAAGTGCCTGGGACAGATGAAAACATCAGACACTACAGGACATTAATACATAATAATTCATTAATTACATAAAATAGAGACTTGCATGATATTATATTTATAAAACAACAACAATCTAATTAAATGTATGTATGTGTGAGAGCCAATCTAATTTAATGTGTGTGTGTGAGAGAGCAGCAGCAGTTGAACATGAAAGTGGTCTGAAAATTAGTGTGTGAAAAAAAAAGAAAAAGTACCTGATACCAGATACAATTAAATATAATTAAACTTATTGATTGCCAAATGATAAACAGCTCTTGCGCATTAACTAACATTCAGAAATTCATTAGTAAGTGTAAAACTGATTTTTAGTACCTATGCATTCTTTGGTGTATTTTATATTGGCAACACAGAAAATGTTTTTTGTTCTTTTTTTTCCTTTTTTTCTTCTTTGAATAATCCCCAACCAAAGATCAAACAGGACTTTTAACTTTCTCTCCTGAGTGTAGATTATTCAATGTCACTTCTGGGATTGAATTTCCACCAATCCTGTTCTTCTCTCAACCTTGTCAGCCTCTATTCTAGATACGAACACACCCACACCTGTGTTTTATCAAACAGCTATTCAGGTGCTTCAAAAGCCCCAGACTTGCAGTGATCAGAGGGTGACATATTCCTTTTGAGCTGCAGACTATTTTTGTATTGTCAAAGTCAGAGATCAGCCACCACTGAAAAGTTCCCACTGCACAGGAGAAATAAATACATTAATTAAATTCATTAAATATATTTATATAATTCATTAAATTAATAGATTAATTAAAATACAAGCAAGCTTTTGGTGGCAATCAGGAATTTCAACAAACAGGATTTTTGTAGTATTACATGTATTGAATATCTAATCATATCCATATACACCTCAACCTATGGAACATGATTTAATTATTTAAAACAGATAAACAAACAAGTATTGAAATACAAAGTGCTGTATACTCCCCCCCCCCCCCCCCAAAGATACTGTTTGGCAAAAATGTAGTAATTCTGCTAATCAGGCACCATACACGTCATTATGGAAGCTGGGCCCAATCTGGGATAATGCGTCTCTTAAAGCTTAAGCTCTTAAAGAGTGTTCAATTACACCAGATGACCTGCTTTTCCCTTGGCACCATGTCCTCACTTGCTCGATAGGGTCCCAGACAAAAGTTCTCACTGACCTATTAATCATTTTGGACCTTTCTCTTTAAGGAGCAACTGAGGTGAATGCTGAAAATGAATAAGCAGATTGTTAGCTTGAGGAAGATTTTGTCTTATTGGAAAATGTTTGGGAAAAGAACAATCTGACACCGATTATTAACAAATAAATACAAAAAACAAACTCTTTCTTGTTTTAATCAGAATGCTGTTTTACATTTCTAATCCATTGTGACTCCTGTCAGAAGAGATTAGGAACCAATGCCAGTTTGTGACTCACTGCAACCGGGAATTGGAAAGCCACCATTAGCTTTTCCTTCACCATTAGACAATAAGCTAAAATATGCTGATAATACCAGTGTGCTATTATGGTAATTAAAGCTTGTTTGTATAGATAAACAGCCTGCTTTGATTTGATATAGCATTGCCACAAGAACATGTTTTTTTGTTTTCTTTTGAATGTTTTTTTTTTGTGAACTGATATATAATTCAAGCACTTCTGTGAATTGAGGTGGTATTATTGATAAGTGTGACATTGCTTTTTCTTCATTCTTTTTAGAACAAAGTGAAGTTTCTGCTGTGAAGTTTGCACTCCTGTTTGCACTTCGGCACGAGTTCTTTGGTTTGATTCACACTCTGTAGTCTAACCTGATGATAATCTCTAACCTCCAAATATCTGAAAAATAGTCAATTTAACACTGTACTGAATAGAGCTCAATCCTGAAAATATTTTCAGTCATATGCCTGTTCAAAACTGTATATCTTACTCATATATTGAAAGTGCAAACTGCATTTTGTAAACTGACTTTGTTAATATTTCTCTTTTGTGATATCAGTAAGACACAGACTACCAAACATCATGACGATGTTTTATTCTTACAGTGAACAACTTAAAGAAATTGAAAAGAACTGTCGACTGCCACTCCATTTATGTCTATAGGGAGGTAGACAAAAGTTTACATATTTCCTCTTAACTCAAAGAGACAGTCAAGAGCACACTATTGATGACCTGTACACAAAATGTCTAAAATATAACCTTAAAATCCTGCTTATCTGACTAGAAGCCTCATCATGTGATCTGTGTGATTGTCCATTTCTTAATCAATCAACAAAATCGTCCAATGAACTGCAACAAAGGGCTGGGTGTCTGTGTGTATATATATATATATATTGTTGTAGATGTAGCATTTTTGTTAACAAATATATCCTATTTATTAACAAAAATGTTACATCTACAGTGCATCCAGAAAGTATTCACAGCACTTCACTTTTTCCACATTTTGTTATGTTACAGCCTTATTCCAAAATGGATTAAATTCATTATTTTCCTCAAAATTCTACAAACAATACTCCATGATGACAACGTGAAAGAAGTTTGTTTGAAATCTTTGCAAATGTATTAAAAATAAAAAACAAAAAAAGCACATGTACATAAATATTCACAGCCTTTGCTCAATACTTTGTTGAAGCACCTTTGGCACCAATTACAGCCTCAAGTCTTTGAGTATGATGCTACAAGTTTGGCACACCTATTTTTGGGCAGTTTCTTCTTTGCAGGACCTCTCAAGCTACATCAGGTTGGACGGGGGGCGTTGGTGCACAGCCATTTTCAGATCTCTCCAGAGATGTTCAAGTCTGGGCTCTGGCTGGGCCACTCAAGGACATTCACAGAGTTGTCCTGTAGCCACTCCTGTGTGATCTTGGCTGTGTGCTTAGGGTCGTTGTCCTGTTGGAAGATGAACCTTGACCCCAGTCAGAGGTCCAGAGCGCTCTTGGAGCAGGTTTTCATCAAGGATGTCTCTGTACATTGCTGCATTAATCTTTCCCTCGATCCTGACTAGTCTCCCAGTTCCTGCCGCTGAAAAACATCCCCATAGCATGATGCTGCCACCACCATGCTTCACTGTAGGGATGGTATTGGCCAGGTGATGAGTGGTACCTGGTTTCCTCCAGACATGACGCTTGCAATTCAGGCCAAAGAGTTCAATCTTTGTTTCTCATGGTCTGAGAGTCCTTCAGGTGCCTTTTGGCAAACTCCAGGTGGGCTGTCATGTGCCTTTTACTGAGGAGTGGCTTCCGTCTGGCCACTCTACCATACAGGCCTGATTGGTGGAGTGCTGCAGAGATGGTTGTTCTTCTGGAAGGTTCTCCTCTCTCCACAGAGACACGCTGGAGCTCTGTCAGAGTGACCATCGGGTTCTTGGTCACCTCCCTGACTAAGGCCCTTCTCCCCCGATCGCTGAGTTTGGCCGGGCGGCCAGCTCGAGGAAGAGTCCTGGTGGTTCCAAACTTCTTCCATTTACGGATGATGGAGGCCACTGTGCTCATTGGGACCTTCAATGCTGCAGAAAAACTTTTCTGTACCCTTTCCCAGATCTGTGCCTCGATACAATCCTGTCTCGGAAGTCTACAGACAATTCCTTGGACTTCATGGCTTGGTTTGTGCACTGACATGCACTGTTAACTGTGGGACCTTATATAGACAGGTGTGTGCCTTTCCAAATCATGTCCAATCAACTGAATTTACCACAGGTGGACTGTAATCAAGTTGTAGAAACATCTCAAGGATGATCAGTGGAAACAGGATGCACGATTTCAAACAAACTTCTTTCACATTGTCATTATGGGGTATTGTTTGTAGAATTTTGAGGAAAATAATTAATTTAATCAATTTTGGAATAAGGCTGTAACATAACAAAATGCTGAAAAAGTGAAGCACTGTGAATACTTTCCGGATGCACTGTACAACAATCAGACCTCCCCAAATCCATCAGACACCACCAAGATATTGACAAAATCTGCAAGGAGTGCATCAATTAATCATACTATAAGTATATTTATCAGCCATTAAAGAAGTTCAGTGTAATTTCTTTGTTTAGGTTACCTTAAGCAATATGGATTGGATTAACCAGCAGGATAAATCATTTACCTCTATAGCTCCCTGTGGCTCATCTGTATCTGGACAGTGTGCAAAGAGTGCAAGGCTTACTTTCTCTCTCTGTCCCCATGCCTGCACACTGTGTTTGATCTGTGGAGTCTTTGTACTCCTGGCACTTCCCTTGCAGAGCTCAGCATCTTGCTCCTTCGATCTCAGCCTTCCACTTCCCAACCTGTGACTTTAGAGCCTGCAATCCTTACTTCATACTTACTGCAGTGGCCTTACTGCTCAACTCTAACTTCTGTTAGACCTGGGCATTTATGTGTTTCATTTACCTGCTCAGACTGGGACTCTTTCTCCAGACAGTATAGAACCCATGAAGTAGATGTAATTTATTTGTGTGCTTTCACTTCCCTTCCCTTCAACAGTCTTGTTTAGGGGGAAGGTGGCCTTGAGTGTTACTTGTCCTGTCTGCTTGCATTAGTTGAATTAATTAGTCTGAATATTATTGGATTCATTTATGGGCAGAATAGGGATAGCTTACAAGCTCCAATGGACAAGGCAATGGGCTAAAATAAATTAACAGCCTTCCTTTATGCAGGAGCCAGCCAATCAGGGAAGTCCTGTATGTCAGATGGTCCCCTGCAATGATTCACCTCCCAGGCCTTCTGGGGCATGCAATGCCCTTTTTAGGTGGCCATTATGTGCCACATCCGGCACTACACCACACAGGAAAGCTGATGGAGGACAGCCATGCCACGGCTATTGCACCCTAGAGACCAACCCGGGAGACAGCTGCACCACAATATATACATATATTGTCTTTTAATTTAAACTCACTATAGAACTTCAAAACCGGTATAGTTGTTTGTTCAAACTGTTAACAGCGGTCCATGCCTTTTATCTTGCAAGGAGTTTCAGAGATGGAAAAAACTATCCTTTGTGCCAGTATAAGGAATATACATAGCCCAATGCAATGCTTCAGTACCTGCTTTGAGCTGCAATAACACGGCAGTGTGAACAGGGTTATAGGTTTTTATCCTCAGTGTTATCTTTGATTTAAAAAATTTGAGTTATTATCTCTTTCAAAATTGTATGCAACTTTCTAAAACAAAGTACATAATTATGGCTCTTGAAACCAAAATTTGAACTCGGAAAGTCTGGAAGACAGAAAAACACAACAGACTTGTTGTTCCATGTTTTTTTTTTGTAAACATCACAGAAAACTCCAATCAATTTGCTTACCTAGCTGTCAATATCAAACATGGAAGTAAATGTAGCCCTCCCCTTACTACACATACAGTACAAGGGTGCTACTTTCAGTTTCAATGTTTGCTTTCATATACCATTTTCTATTACAAAATTATTGCTATGCAGTGCATTTTGTAATAATTTATAAATATGCAAATGCATCTGCCTCAACAGCTACAATCATCACTGTCACTCCTGAACCGGTTAAACACTTCTTGTCACTTCTGTTCTGATTTGCATTGTCTGACTGAATGCCATTTTTCTCAAGCAGAGTAAACCAGGACAGAAGTGATACAAAAGGCTTGAGGTTCTGAAGCCCTACATTAGTGTAAATGCAATTGTATGCAACACCTGCATATGCACATAATGGCTTTTCATTGTACATTGGATAAATATTTATTTCGATATGAAATTAGTCTCTGAAAATAGTTTTCTTGTTATAGTTTTTTTGGTTAGGACATTTTAAAAAAATCTAAAGATTGTCAGATTGTCAATTTATAGTATAACGTATTTCAGTTATTCACAGGTGTAACTAACTATGAACATTGTCCAATGTATTTGTACCAATCTCCTTCTCCCCAGAATCATAGAAAGCTTAAGAAAATACTGAAAAAATCAGATCCTTTGCCAATCAGAAACATAAAAAATAAAATTATATCCAAATGTCTCACTCAGTCGCACTATCATGTTATGAAGATGTTTCATGTGTTTATATAACAGAAAACTTCAATAACATATTGGGTTTGTATTTTAATTTGCAGTTGTTGGGACTGTCAAATGTTGAATTGATTTAATTATGGGATTATGTTAATTTACTAAGAGTCAACCTCTGACCGGCATTTGTAAAATCATCACAAACTCATACAAGAACAGTAATTACTTAATGTGTTAAACATCAGTTCCAAGATAATTTATAAATAAAACAAATCTCTAGATTTTGTTATTTCATAATAGGTAATTTTCTACATCCGTTCCACCTATTGAAGCATTTTGCTTTTCAAAAAGAAATGCTGCTGAACAAAAATATCCAGTTTTCAAATGATGCAATATCTGCTGTATACCCCTGGCTGTAACAGTTTCTTCCATAATTGAAAAATTCCATATCAAATGTTATTAAAATAAATGTTATAAGCAAGAAAATTCTATTTTAGATGAGTCAGTGACTGACAGGGTTTTCTGTACTGGAGCCTATTATAAGAGATATGCAGAATTTGAGAAGTCTGGAATAAAATCTTATTCAGATAAACGAGCTAGACAAATCTACCGTGCAGGATGATTACTTTTTTCTAGTACTTTGAAAGTCTCTAGTATAGTGCATGGGTCATCTTATATCACGTTTTTTATTTAGTTTTATTCAGTCCAGTTTGTAAAATGCATAGGTGGCAAAAGGTAAAGGTCTTGATTTGTAGATGTTTTTTCCTACAGTGCAGCCATCTTGCATTCTTACTGAATCACACTTAACATATACAAGATAAACTGTAAGTCTTAGCCTAATTGAATCAATCTTTAAAGGTGTGTCTGCTTTTAAGAATGTATATGTTTATATCCACAGGTCACAATTCAGAACTCATTGATGTTTCAAACTTGTTATACATAATTTAATAAGGCTATTCAAAACAATATAACAGTTGATATGGTATTGTGGGAATATGAACCAGTTTCACTGGAGTATTTTAGAAATCATATGTATGGCCATTTTTTATCAATATTTGGGGGATTTTTGGGAATGTGGTGATAGGTGTTCTATCTAGGGACTTGTATATGGTCCCAATGTTCAGAGGATGTTTAAACAATGACTGAATGTAGCCATTCTAAAGATCAATAAAACTGTAGTTTAAACTTCTGGCTATAATAGATAATGTAGGTTTTTGACCCTATACAATGTGGCTTAAATACCAACTAGAATATCAATGAGTTTGAATATTTGAATGTGTGAAAATTGTACCTTTATTTTCTGAGAAATACAACTCTGCATTTGATTCAGACTATTGAGCTGGCGCCCTAACACCCCTGTAAAAGCTGCTATGTTCTATCAGGTATGATCACGATGGTGTTTTTTCACAATTACTGTTCAACAGTTAAATGGAAAATGTTATAACTAAAACCAATGGAAACGGGTGCGACTTTGTTAAACCTGATTAAAACGGCAGGTCAGTTCTATTTCCTCTAAATGTCCCTGTCGGAAGATAATCCTTACAAATAAATGGATCCAATTGTAATCTGATCCAAAGAATGAGTAACTCATTATCCCATTAAACTGCAGAAATTAGAAAACATTCCCTACAAAGTAGTGAAAATTGTGGGCACTGAAAATGAGGTAGAAGTAAAAATCCCTGTAACAGAGAAAAAGGAAAGCCAGTGTAAATTGCAATAAACAATTGCTATCAAAAATAAGCTTTTATTTAGCTAGCATATGCTCTGCATTTCATCATCTGAGTTTTCTTATTTTATTAGATACATCTTAAAATATAGCATTAAACAATTATGGCAATATTATAAAATGTTCAAATGTAATATTAATCCATAATTTTAAATATTTTACGTTTTAATTATAATAATCATAATAATAAACATAATAAATACCCTAACATGAAGATGATATAAAATGGTCATTAACATCAAAGACAGTCAGATGACTATTACATTAACTTGATATATATGGAAATACAGTGAGTAAACTTGTTAAACACAAGTGATAAAGAAAGATGAATATATATCAAATGTGCGGACATTGAAAATATAGCAAATTTGCTAAAATAATCAGGAATACATTAATTGCATTACAAAAATCAATTCAACCATAAAACTATTAACCAAAACCCAGGACCCATGTCAACGTATGAGGTGTAGACCAAGCTGCAACTCAAACATTACCTGTATTATCAAAAATATTACTTACAAAAAATAGAAATGTATTGCTAACAACACTTTAACATTACTTAAGCAGACCAAACCATGACTTTGGCAGAAACTGTAACATCTGCAGCGTTGCAGAGCTGTCTCCAAAAGGTTTCTGATTGATTGAACAGCATGAGAAGCAATTGGTCAGCATGTTCACTTTCAGATTCATGTTACAATAGTTTACTTTGACTCCCACTGAGGCCAATGCATCTTTAGCCCATCCAGGCAGCTTTGTTATGTGTATTTTCCAGACTTTTTCTTAGTTTAGTGCCATTTGTCTATTTAATTTGATAATTTTACCATTTTGCTTATGACAAAAACAGTACTATTACTTTCTTTAACCTCTTTCCGCATTAGTTCTAAACACCCCCTCATGCCACCCAGAGTTTTACTTTTCTCTGCATAATGCAGACATTCTGTGTACAGCATATATACAAGCATATAAGTGTAGAATCTAATACTAACTGTTCTAATGTGTATTTAAATGATCACTATAAACAAAATACAGACATTTTTTGCATACAGATAAATAACTAGAAACATATATTGATAGAGTAAGCCGTAAAACAACACCATAAAACAAAATAAAATGATAAGTTAAGAATGCAACCCTGGTTAATTGAAAAAGAAAGTGCTGCCCAAAGAGGAGGGGCTTCTGTGCACTTCCGTAAGAACCCGATCAAAAACGTCACTCTATCAAAGCTGTCATTGGCCCCTGCGCACGTCACTCAAACAGGTCCTTTCCACTTCCTGTTTGCATTAAAGGTGACATCTGTGCAGGTTCGTCCTGTTTTGCCATGAGCTAGGACTCCCAAGAGACCTTGCAACCCTCGGGCAATGCTTCCTTTTTCAGATAACCGGTGTTGTATTCACAACCTATCGTTATCTTTCAAGTTGGAAGCACTGCCCAAGGGGGAGGGGTTACTTTATAACAAAACCGTCGGAAGGGAGGAGGCAGCAAGCTGATAAGGGAGCCTGCCCCAAGGTGTACTGCTAGGGGGCCTCAGCAACACAACTCCAGACAGGAGCCACAGAGGGCTGGGCTGTTCAGGAGCGAGGACTGCAATCACGCTCCTACTGGGAACTGTATGAGTTTGAACAGCATGTACAAAGTGGGGCAATGCCCTCTGCTTACAATAGCAAAGCCAGCTGCTCTACTAGTGCAGCTAGGAGTGAGGCTGTATATCTACTTGCACAATACATGACGTGGGGAAATCAAGCAACTTGTGCGCCCTCACGCATTAACAGGCAGTGGCCCCATGATCCTGCAGGAGCGTGGCTACAGACCCACTGAATAACACACAGCTGGCTAGTCAACTGAGTAGTCATAGCTGGAACAGTATACACAGCGTGGCAGCAGGAAATCACGTTTACTGAACGGTACAGAGCGGCCAGCTCCACTGTGCTGTTATAACAACTATACACATCGTGGGGTGCAGGAAGCGAATCATGCACCACCACGTAACATGGAAGCAGTTGTCACCTATTAGCACAGCTAATGCAGGACAACAGCAGACATAACCATGACAATCAAACCATAAACATTGCGGTGTGCAGGATACCGTTCATGCACTCTCCACATAACATGGGAGCACTGGCCGCTTGCTCCACTAGCCCAGCTAGGAGCGAGGCCACACCAGCTCTACAATGCTGTACAAACTAACTATGTACACTACGGGGAGCAGGAGTCAGCTCATGCGCCACATGTGGAACACAGGAGCAGTTGATGCCTGCTGATTAGTCCAGATAGCCCTAACTGACCGAAATCGACTGCTTGTGGCCATGTGTCAACCAAAGCATTTTCCGCAGCTGAAAACGCCCGGCGCTCGTATGAAAGCGCCCGGCTGCGAGGCTTCAGAGTGCTCTGGAGGCGCAGCGCTGTTTCAGCCGAGACACTTTGGTTGCTATGATACGGAATATCCGCGAAGTAAAGTGTTGCTCACAAATACGGAATGTAAAATGTCGGCACAAGCTAGAGTAATCGCTCTGGCCCTTGCTATGGATGAAGGGAAGGCTGAAGCACGCAGAGAGAGAGGATGGACCCGCCGGTCTATGTGGGTTCATGAGATTTTGTGGGCGAGGAAACATCTCAGTGAATACCATCGTTTGGTCTAAGAACTGAAGTTGGACAGAGACCGGTTCAAGGAATACTTTTGCATGAGCAGGACACAGTTTAAAGTGTTGCTCCGGAAAATTGGACCTACCATATCAAGGAGAGACACAAATTACAGGGAGGCCATCAGCTCGGAGGAACGTCTCTCCATTTGTCTGAGGTAGCATATGTGGAAAGGTGGAAGAAGTATTCTGATCTTGTACTTACGTTTAAGTAGCATAACCACAGTGTAGAAATACAAGTAAAAGTCATGGATTCAAAATTTTACTTAAGTAAAAGTAGAAAAGTATTGACATCAAAATATAGGCTTCTTAAAGTACCAAAGGTAAAAATACTCATTATGCAGGTCCATTTCAGAATAATGTAGGCCTGTCTTATATTATTGGATTATAATTATGTATGCATTGATTTGCACTTTATGTTGAAGCTGGTAAAGGTAGAGCTCATTTTAACTATTTTATGTTCTTTATCTGTTGGATAGCTTGTGAATTGTGATCATGTTGTATTAATCTAAACATGCAAAGTTGCTTTTAACTAAAGCTATCAAATAAATGTAGTGGAGTAAAAAGTACAATATTTGTCTCTTTGGTGTAGTGGAGTAGAAGTATAAAGTAGCAGAAAATTGAAAATACAAAATATTTTACACATCTAAACACATTAATAATTTAATATAATTAAAACAGGATACAAAAAAGTATAGATATCTGTATTTATTTCAGGTATCTGTCAACAGGAGATTCATTCAGATCAATAGGTTTTAGTTACAGGGTGGGTTACTGTACAGTGGCAAGAATAGAGAAAGATGTGTGTGAGGCAATCTGTTCTGGCATGGTCCAGGAGTACATGCCCTTCCCTGAACAACACCACTGGAAGAGGATCGCAGGAGAATTCCATAAGTTATGGAACTTCCCCAACTGCCTGGGAGCAATTGATGGAAAGCATGTTGCAATACAGGCCCCATCATCAACAGGGTCCATGTATTACAATTACAAAGGGAGCTTCTCCATCGTCCTCCTAGCAATAGTTGATGCCTGCTACCTTTTCCGGATGGTGAATGTGGGGGCATACGGGAAAAGCAGCGATGGTGGGACCCTCTATGCCTCTGACTTTGGCAAGGCCCTCCACCGGGGGACCCTCAACCTGCCAGAGGATGTGCCTTTACCAGGCACCTTCTCCGGCCTTACCCAGGAAAACACCTTGACAGGGAGAAGCGTGTATTCAATTACCGTCTTTCCCATGCCAGGAGGATGGTGGAGTACACATTTGGGATCCTTGCTGCCCAGTGGAGACTCTACCACAGAGTGCTTGGTGTTTCATCAAAGGTGGCAGATGCAGTGGTGAAGGCCACTTGCATCCTCCACAATTTCCTACGCTGGGAGGAGGCTGATGAAGAGGAAGGAAGGTGTGCCCCCCTGCCATCGGAGCCGCAGCTTGCCATGCAGCCCATCCAGCAAGTAGGCAGCAACAACGCCTCTAGGGAAGCACTGGTAGTTAGACAAAGGTACACCACCTACTTCTCCTCTCCAGCAGGTGAAGTTGCATGACAGCATTCTGTCATCTAATGCCTCTCCAACTCCCACCACTATCAGGTCCACCTCTTTTAAGAGCCACCCATAACCTTAGAAAATGAGCATATTTCCTGTGGCAATGTTTATTTTTTAAGTTTTTTTTTTTTTCCCTAACAAGCTACACAATGCAACATATAAAACAGTAGTCTAAATCAAAAGAGGAAAATAAATTACTGGGAAGGAAGAATAATTTTAATCATATTTATTTATCAATTATCAAGTACAGATTCATAAATAAAAACTGTCAAATAAAAATCAAGCTTGTGTCTGTATGTGAGTGTTTTACTGATTACTGATTGAGCAAAATTCTGCTTCATGTAAAATCTGTAGGAATTTGATTTTAACCTCTGAACGGCTGCAGGGAGGAAGGCGTCTCAAAGCCCCAGCTAAACTCAAAAGAAAATGCTCCTCATCATCTGGCTTATTATGAATGGCATTCAGGACACAGCGGCGAAACTCAGACACATCTGGCTCAGCCTTTCTTTTCGGAGTACGGCGAGCAGGTATTTCAGGTGTGCAGGGTGGTGGTACATCAGGGGAGTCAGAAGATATTGGCCAGGGTTTGGGTCTGGGTGGTGTGGTCTCATCTGTTGTCTGTGGGGGACAAATCAGAAAAAATAAAATAAATAATAACATATTGATAAAGTATAATACTACTACTACTACTAATACTAATACTATTACTACTACTACTACTACTACTAATAATAATAATAATAATATGAATTCCTTCCTTTGACAGAAATAACATGTGAATCCTTACAATTCTTCACACACACTTAAAACAGATATAGCAGCACTTTTATATTGAGATGCACCTGTAGTATGCAACATTACCTCCACTGGTGTTACTAAGGACTCAAGGAGAGTCTCTACATTGACATCCTCATCACATGGCCTATTGTGCCTGAAATTGCTAGCGGTGTCTCTGTCCTGGATGTATGGCTCCAGGAAGTTGAGGATGGACGTGTACTTCCACCTCCGACTGCCTCCTGCTGTCCCTGAACCTGACTTCATTCTCACTTTCTCCTCATTTTTCTCTCTCCTGTAAGTGTCCCTCATGTATTTCCACTTTTTACAACATTTTTCTTCTGAAAATTAATAAAGACAAAAAGATGATCAAAAAGATGATCAACTGGCTGAGTCCACCTGACTGCTACTTACCTGGTCGACCCATGGCGAATGAAATGTTCCTCCAAGCATTTGTTTTCAAGTTAATATTGTGGTAGTCTGGGATGTCATCTGGTACAGACAGGAATACTCAGAGACCAGCAATACTAACTTCTCCTACATTGTTGTTCAGTCGATGACGTACAAATAGGATGTGATAGTTGGCCGGTGTGGTATTTGTCCCACCCCTCCTCTGCTGTGATTGGACGGCTGGGTAAAAAGTGACAGTGACGAGCGCTGCATTTTACCCAAAGTTGAACATTTTTCAACTCTCGGCGACCAAAAAGAAACACCCAGCGCTCAGCGTGAAAAAGACGCTCAGCGCCGCATCACGCTGCCGGCGTTTTAAAAAAGCGGCGCTCCCATTGCAAACAATTGAAAAAATACGCCGACCTCAGGAAAAAATGCTTTGGTGGACACATGGCCTTATTGACTGATGTTGTTTATTGCCAAATAATACACTGTATTGCGAAACGATGTCTGCACTTTCACTTGTAACATTGTTTGCAGTTTTGTTGTGAAATCGCTTGCACTTTCTTTGCCGCTTTAATTTGTAATCAAATACAGGGGTTATGTCAATCTGACTTGCCACTATTTTAGCCTCAGAAAGAATGGCATTCCACTTGTTTATCAAAAATGTCATCTCCTTTTGTAGATCGTTTATGTTGGCTGCTTCTGTGTCTAACGAAATCCTCGCAGATTGAAGAAGCAAGTTTCTCTCTTCAAAACTGTAAAACTTTAACCCAGAACGTGGCATGCACAATTGCTGTGAAGGACTTGAAGTGTTTTTTTAGACCTTTTGCTTCAGACCTTTTGCTTCATTAGACAGTTTGCAAGATTCAAGACTTGCAATAATGCTGGGAAAGTGTTGCAACAGGGCAAATTGCTTCGATTCGAGCACTCCATCTGGTTTTGCTCAAATGATGTAGGGAGCAACTTGTTTTTTTCTTTTAAAACAGCCCATCTTTCTGGACTACCACTGGTTATTTCAGGGCTACTTTCAACAGCATGCACTCCAACCAGATTCAGTGAATGAGAAGCACAGGGAGAGTATGTAGCAAGTGAGGTTTTTCACTGATGCAAGCTTGCACACCCTTTACTTTTCTAGACATATTGGCTCCATTGTCAAACCCTTGTCCTCTGCAATCAGTGATGTCAGTATCATGTTTTTGTAGGCCTGGCCAGTAAATCGATATCAATAATTATCACAGTAATTACTTCTCTCGATAACAATATAAAGACATTTAGATACGTTTTCGATAATGTTGATAATTCGGTACAGCAGTCCAGTTCACCTCTGTGACGCAGTAGCAACATGCGGAGAAGTGACAGTAAGCCCGTGGAGAGGAGCACCCACTGAAACACTGGTGGCTCGGACCCCAGGCTCAACGCCACGCCAGAGCTGTCTGTGAAACCTGGCCAGTGTCGGAAGTTCATTTGTTGTGGAGGAGCAGAGCAATTGTGGGTTTGGTTTGTTTCGTTTTAAAAACAAAGACCGAAAACAACACTACGAGCGATAGAGCCTGATGTGGAAAGGACTTATGTGTCTATTTTATTCTTTATGCTTTACGTGATTGGAGACTGCGTAATAAATACACTTTTCTGTTAAGAGATATTAAGAAGAGCTAAACGTGTATAGACAACATTATATTCAGACATGCATTACGTTACTGTAAGAAAACTTTTCCATGTGCAACAATAAAATATTTGCTATTTATTATTATTGTTATTATTGTAATCATCGAGATATGTGCTAGTAGATAAGTATTTTAAATGGCAAAACTTGAATCCCTTAACTTATTACTCTTACTTCAGATTTGTAACTGCAAACAACACTTTTTGCCGTATTATTTTTAATTTACTTATCAGACGTCCTTAACCAGGGTAAGTTGCAGTTGAAACAAAATACACATGTTTCACGATTAATCATCCAGCTACAATATAGCAGGTTATAATTTAACTAAAGTGTGCACGTTTCAGTCATGGCATGTATGGACTCATTTATTAAACCAGTCTTTAATGTTTTAGAGGGAAACCCAGATCTGCTGTATTCATAGGCGCCGAGTTTTGAAATTCCCTTGGGGGGGGGCTGAGCGGGAGGGTGGGGGGAGTTGGGGAGGCTGACGGTGTTTTCTCCGGTAAGAGTGGAGGGGTGTTTGTTTCATTTTCTTCCTTGAATGATTACGTAACTCATCACAATTCTGCTTTTTTATGTTCAGGGGGAGTCAGGCCCTTGAGCCCCCGCATAGTCAGCGCCTATGGCTGTATTGATTTATTCATTTATTTATTTATTCATTCATTCATTTAACTTGTAAATGGACACACGTTAACTAAATCGTGTTCGCCTTCTCTGCGGGGCAGCAGACCTACAAACTATTCACAGGACAAGAGCCTGTAACACCGTCCAGTTGTTCATAAAATATTAATAAAATCCGCTGCTACTGATCTGATTATTATCCTTCAGTCATGACACTGCACTGAGTGATCCAAGGATCCTATCCAGTCTGATTTTACACCTTGTTGAGTCAATGTAGGGAAGCAATAAAAAAGGCAAACAGAATGTTAGGGTATATTGTCAAAAGTGTAGAATTTAGAACAATGGAAGTAATGTTGAGACCACATCTGGAATACTGTGTACAGTTCTGGGCTCCACACTTCAAGAAAGATATCGCTGCTCTAGAGGCAATTGGGCTTCAGGGCATTCAAGATAGAAAACAGGAGACACTTCTTCACACAGAGAGGCGTCACAATCTGGAACAAACTCCCCAGCGATGTGGTAGAAGCTGAAAGTTTGGGAACATTTAAAATCAGACTGGATAGGATCCTTGGATCACTTAGTTATTATTGAACACCCAACGAGCAAGATGGGTCGAATGGCCTCTTAATTTCTTTGTGATCCCACATGGCACTTGAGATTATATCTTCCAACATAATTTGTGAAATTATCCACTGTTTGGCAAGTGTTTGTCATGTTCTGACCATTAAGAATAGTTTTAAACCACAATTAACCGTCCAGTTTCTTCAACTTTCACTCAGGAGCAAAAATCAGCCTTTAAACTTGAGAGAAATAATGATTTGACATTTATCGTGATAATTATCGATATCGACTGATATGATTTTTTTTTTAACTGATAACATTTTTGGCCATATCGCCCAGCCCTATGTTTTTGCAATACTTGCAGCATAATTTCTGCAATTTCCTGCCCACTCTCTTTTGCAAAATCAATCAACTCAATAAAATGTTAGTTAATTTTCCATTCTTCTTTATCATTCTGCACATATCTTAGGATACGTACATTTTGTACTGTATGGGAGACGTCTGGAGTAGCTTCACATAAGTAAATAGATTCATGCCTCTCTTTCAGAATCGTGTTCAAAACACTGACCACATAATTCAATAAATTTGTTCTGACTTTCCCAGGATAGATAATGAGCTTGCATTTTTTCTCCCTTTTCTTGACTTTGTTTTACATTTTTTAAGTGATTATGCATAACGGGATCATAGTGCGATATTAGTTCTAGTACACCTAAGGAATTGCCATTGTGAACATTGTTAATTGAGGAACTGCTTCCTCAAAACAATCGGTGTACGGACAGGGCATGTAACTCACTTACGCATTTGCAGAGGTGATTGCCAGCAAAAATGCAGTCTTAAGTGACACTAGCCTCAACTCAGCTGAGTTCATTGGCTCAAATGGGGCTTGGGAAAGTGCGTCCAGCACTACGTCAAGGCGCCAAGTGGGCAGTGTAGGGGTGCAAGGAGACCGTAGCTGTGAAGCTCCCTTCAGAAACTGCACAGCCAGGAAATGAGACCCAGGGAGCTCGCCATCAATCCGGAAATGACATGTGGAGATGTCTGCCAGATACACTTTGAGCGTGGACAGGGACTTGCCCTGGTCCAACAGCTCTTGTAAAAATTGTAATATGACCCCAATGGGGCAATTCACTGGGTCTTGACCGCCATCTTGGCACCAGATGCTAAACGTCCTCCAGTGGTAGGAATACTGCGACCTCATAGAGGGAGTTCTCACTGACGGAATACTGGCTACTACCGCATCTGACAGACCTCAAGCAATCAAACACTCCCGCTCAGGGGCCAGACCCAGAGCTGGAAGAGCCCCAGATTGGGTTGCCAAAGTGTGCACTGCACCAGGGACAACACGTCCGCTCTCACTGGGAGTTGCCAAGGCTCTCCGTTGAGGAGGGTGATCGGGTCTGCAAACCAGAATCTGCGAGGCCAACGTGGGGCTATCAGCAGAACTGTTGCTCGTTCTCTCCTGACCTTCTCCAGGACCACCAGGAGAAGGGGGAATGGTTGGAACACGTAGAGGAGACAGTGTGGCAACGCATGGGCTAGCGGGTTGATCCTTAGGGTTCCTGAGCGGTCTTGGACGGAGAACCACAGTGGGCAGTTGGTGGACTCTGCCGAGGCCTCCTTGCCTGTTGATATAGGCAACTACTTCTGTGTTGTCCTTCTGAACCAGCACATGTCTGTCCTGCAGGACTGGCAGGAAATTACACAGTCCAAGGAGCACTGCTTGTAACACTAGGACATTGATATGGAAGGCCCGTGTGGGCTCCGACCATCTGCCTCGGACTGCACGTCCGTCCGAGACTGCTCCCCAACCTTGCTTGGAGGCGTCTGTCATCATCACCACTTCATCAACGGAGCACCTTCCATCACGTTGCATCACATTGACCAGCAGGTCGGCTGCCACCGCTATTTCTCTGATAGGGGGTGGGGCCTGTGATGCAGTGGCTGGGTCCGGGGCAAGCAGGATTTCGCTGTTACGCAGGTGAGCTGCTTGGGCTCCAGCATCCTAGGGCCTCCTGAGCAGGGTCTCTGTCACGCGACATTGCCTGTTAGGACAGGACAAGTCACGTGACTCCGTGGACAGCTGAGCAACAGTGGAGTTCACTTGTTGCCGGATGGTCACAGGTGGCTCTCAGGTTGTCCAGGAGATCCGGCAGCAGCGGGAGGGCCCTTGTGGGCTGCTGCGGCCGGTGCTTCCTCTCGAACCTGGAGCGTGGGGGGGTGGGGTCAGAGGGCCAGGGGATCTGCAAACAGTCCACGGCCCTCTGGATCACCACCCAAAACTCCCTGCCCTGACTCAGAGGAGCAGGGGGAGTGTTGTCGCTCAATGGAGTTGGGGGGCAAGGCCGGTTCCCCCTCCATGTGCTCCGTCTCCGACTTCAAGCCTGCGTGCGTGCGTAATAGGCAATTCGACCCATTGTGCTTGTTTAGTTTCCATTAATAACTAAGTGATCCAAGGATCCTATCCAGTCTGACTTTAAATGTTCCCACATTTTCAGCTTCAACCACATCGCTGGGGAGTTTGTTCCAGATTGTGACAACTCTCTGTGTGAAGAAGTGTCTCCTGTTTTCCATTTTGAATGCCTTGAAGCCCAATTTCCAATAGTGAAGCCAGCCAGACATCACCTTTTATGCAAACAGGAAGTGGAAGAGACCTGTTTGAGTGACGTGCGCAGAAGAACCACCCCTTTTGTCAGTGCTTCTGACTTAAAAGATAACCAAGGTTCTGTAATGATGTGTTCGTTCAAAGGTTTCTTCAGCTTCATTCTTACCAACATCCTCACTTTTTTCTGATTTGAGGTGTTAATAGGTAACTCCTCTGAATCGGAATTTAAAATGGTTAAAATCTTCTTTTGTAGGTGTTCATGTTGCAGGTTCTTTCTTAATGAGAAGTATTTGTAAATCAGTCTTTCTAATTCAAGTTCAAAGTTCAGGACGTACCAGTACAGCCATAATCCAGGTAGCAGCGTACAGGCCATACTCTCCAAAGGGTTAAATTATCCATTATTTTTCAAGTTTTGAGAGCTTGTTACATAGACAGAGGAAGTTGTACTTTTAATTGAACTGACCTTCTACTTTGTTGTCTACCTGATATTCAGCCTTCCATTGTAGTAGAAATAAAACTCAACAAGACTGGGTAAAGAACGTATGTTGGAATATTATTTTAATTCCCAAATTATTATTGAGTTCTAAAGTTGCTATTAAAGCACTCAACAGAGAAGCTCATACACTCTTAAAACCTTTGTTTACCCAAGTTCCTCCATGTTCAATTCATTTTACCAATGCAAGGATTTATCCCACTTGTGCTTGACATTAAACCAGATTAGTGTTTTCAATACATAAATATTGTGAATATTTGTTTTCTCCTTTATTTTGTTTTGAAGTCTATTCCTTGGACAGCATCCACCCTTTTGGTTGGCATTGCAATGAGAGATTTTCAAATTTGAAATATGAAGCTGGTAACAAAACTTTGTATTCCCTTTTTTTTTCATTATCCTAACTTTTTATACCTAACCAAATTACACCTCAGTGCTGGAATCCACATATCACTCAGAATGACTGATGATCTTGTTGTGTATACATTTTTGTTTTCTAACTTAATGAAAACTAATAAGATGTTGATCCCTGATGAGACTCGGCACAAGAAACTTCTGCCTGACCAAACAGTTTTCTTCAAAATAGCCTCTGGCAGGTTATCACTTCATATATTTTTGGCATCCTTGCAGTTCATTTCTCAAAAAAGGACATATAAGTGAATTCCATTTTTTACCAGGTTATTCTACAGCTGGGCATCACCATGGAAACATTTTTTAAATCCCCATGTCCAGTTAATCTCAGAAAGGATTCAAGAGATACAAAGGGATTTCAACATTTTGGTCAACAAGTAATATTTGAATTAATGCTTTTTGAGCCAAGGAGTTATTACTCGATGAATGGTTTTGTATGAAATAACTGTTTTAACTCAACCTCAATGCATATAGAAATATGCTTCTATTAATCTGTATTATAATATAGTAATAACTTTGTTATTGCTGTGTGTGTTAGAAAAAGTACGTACATACATTCTGACCTTTTAATGTTAATGTTAGAATTCATATCAAGAATGTTGATCCTTTATCTAACATACCAGTGTTTATGTACACACCATTAACTTCCCTTTTCACTGTGTTCCTAAGATAAAAATGTTGTTTATCTGTTAGCTGTGATTAATCATTTGACCTGTTCGGAAATTTCAATATTGCGCCTATGAAATGTTTGATGAAATATGTGTGAAGATCATAGATTACTATTTGGAATGTTATTCATTGCAAATAGTCTGACTGAAATAATTTATGATCCATTAGTTGAAGCAAAGAAAGAAAAAAGGATTTGATGCTTGTATATGTCAGTGAGCCCTGACAAGATAATGCAGCCAGTTGTTTGAAAGCATGGGAATTAGAACTGTCATCCTCCCTTCAGAAAAACACATTTTGGAAACATTTTGACAGACGTTACATAGATTTGAGCAAAGTCAAAACCTTTTAACTGCCGTTGTATTTGTCACAGTCCTGGAATAGAAACAAAATCACAGGGAAGCAAAAAAAAAGAATACAAAAAAAGTCTTAAGTAGAATTTGAATTCACATCTATCTTCACAGTTTATTTTTTTTCTTAACTTTAACTTCGAAGTTGTAGAAGCTATCACCTGGAAGTTCGACAACCATTCTGATGGGCCTTCCTTCTGGTCTGACATAGTTACATTATAGCTGAAATAGGCACATCATGTCTTTTCATTATACCAGTACTGTCACCTCTACACTGGATGTATTCAGCTCATCATTAAGCATTACAATCTGATGCATCATTGTCCATTCCTAGTTCACTGACCAATTTAAAGAAACACTATATGGACACTATCAAACTATTGATCTAATATAGATCTAATCAACTATCTAATACCATCCATCTAAAAAAACAGAAGGAAAAAACAATGTCTTTGTATATATATTGAATCAAATGCTGATATATATATATATATATATATATATATATATATATATATAAAACATCAATTAAATCATGGACATGGCATCTGGGCTCAGGAAACAGTAGGCAGGTGCAAATGTGGTGAATTTATTATATTTACAGTGCACAGAGCTCAAAATAACCAGACATACAACAACCAGAAACAAATCCTAACTTCTAATTGAGCCTAAACTAAACACAGCAAACAGAACCCTCACTAAACATGTAACTGATAATAAAACAAACAAGACAAATACTCTGGGCAACAATCAAAGTCCATAATCTGAAATCGTAATCAAGTTCAAGTTCCGAGTTTGTTACCGTGATTTAAGTGCTGTCACTCTGTTTCTCCTGTTTCCCTCTCCTCTCCTCTCCTCTCCACACACCAGCTCTCTTCCTACATCACCTCAACAGGAAGTCTTTTGCATGTTTTATCGAGGAGGGGAGCCAGTCACAGAGGGAACTACGGTGGACCTGAAGTGCAACTGGTGAAAAAATAAACGAGCGTGTGAAACATTTACAGTAGCGGCCCTGAAGTACAACTGCTGAAAAAATAAAGCAGCGGCTGCGACATTTGGAACTGCTGAAAAAATAAAGCAATGAACCAAAAATAAAACATTTTCAGAAGCAATTACGGAAAGGGAGGGTACATCGTAAAATATATTTGACTAATGCCATTGGACAGCAAACAAGTCACATCGGCCAAGCCTGCTTCTCCAGAAGAGTATTCATATTAACATTTTTGTAATCTTCTGCTCTCTATCCACTTTGTGGTGACATATTAATAGAGTTAGGGTTGTCCTAAAATAAATTAGAAATAAAAAAATGTTAATATGAATACTCTTCCGGAGAAGCAGGCTTGGCCGATGTTACTTGCTTGCTGTCCAATGGCATTAGTCAAATATATTTTACGATGTACCCTCCCTTTCCGTAATTGCTTCTGAAAATGTTGCAGCCGCTGCTTTATTTTTTCAGCAGTTGCACTTCAGGGCCACTGTAGGGAACAGCGGGTCAGGTGTTCCCTGGTAATTTTTGGTTCTCACCACACTGCCCAGCACTGCATCACAATATATATTACAAAAATAACATAATAAGAAAACAAGGTTGTCCGCAAGCAGCACATTAAGTGTCACTTATAGTTTCATGTGTGATAACATCCCCCAGAACTCTGTCAGTGCTTGAATCAAATCAATTCTTAAAAACTTTTTAAACATTATTATGTTTTTTATGTGTGGTTAACAATGGACAAAGTAGTACATAACAACCTACAGTCAGTCACATGACTGTATGATAAAGGAATAATAATTCTAATGCCATTGGTTTCACACTAGTACTCACATTTGGTCCACATTGTGATGTGAAACTATTATTTTGCTGTTGCAGATCAGTAAACATTCATGAAACTATGAGGCAAACTGAAATCTGAGTTTGAATTAACATCACCAGACAAATTATGTATGAATGGGCCTTAATACAATTGTACAATAATGCAAATACTCTTTAAAGAGATAAACAAACAATAAAACAAAAAACTTTATTTAATTGAATATACACTCACCTAAAGGATTATTAGGAACACCTGTTCAATTTCTCATTAATGAATTATCTAACCAACCAATCACATGGCAGTTGCTTCAATGCATTTAGGGGTGTGGTCCTGGTCAAGACAATCTCCTGAACTCCAAACTGAATGTCTGAATGGGAAAGAAAGGTGATTTAAGCAATTTTGAGCGTGGCATGGTTGTTGGTGCCAGACGGGCCAGTCTGAGTATTTCACAATCTGCTCAGTTACTGGGATTTTCACGCACAACCATTTCTAGGGTTTACAAAGAATGGTGTGAAAAGGGAAAAACATCCAGTATGCGGCCGTCCTGTGGGCGAAAATGCCTTGTTGATGCTAGAGGTCAGAGGAGAATGGGCCGACTGATTCAAGCTGATAGAAGAGCAACTTTGACTGAAATAACCACTCGTTACAACCGAGGTATGCAGCAAAGCATTTGTGAAGCCACAACACATACAACCTTGAGGCGGATGGGCTACAACAGCAGAAGACCCCACCGGGTACCACTCATCTCCACTACAAATAGGAAAAAGAGGCTACAATTTGCACAAGCTCACCAAAATTGGACAGTTGAAGACTGGAAAAATGTTGCCTGGTCTGATGAGTCTCGATTTCTGTTGAGACATTCAGATGGTAGAGTCAGAATTTGGCGTAAACAGAATGAGAACATGGATCCATCATGCCTTGTTACCACTGTGCAGGCTGGTGGTGGTGGTGTAATGGTGTGGGGGATGTTTTCTTGGCACACTTTAGGCCCCTTAGTGCCAATTGGGCATCGTTTAAATGCCACGGCCTACCTGAGCATTGTTTCTGACCATGTCCATCCCTTTATGACCACCATGTATCCATCCTCTGATGGCTACTTCCAGCAGGATAATGCACCATGTCACAAAGGTCGAATCATTTCAAATTGGTTTCTTGAACATGACAATGAGTTCACTGTACTAAACTGGCCCCCACAGTCACCAGATCTCAACCCAATAGAGCATCTTTGGGATGTGGTGGAACGGGAGCTTCGTGCCCTGGATGTGCATCCCACAAATGTCCATCAACTGCAAGATGCTATCCTATCAATATGGGCCAACATTTCTAAAGAATGCTTTCAGCACCTTGTTGAATCAATGCCACGTAGAATTAAGGCAGTTCTGAAGGCGAAAGGGGGTCAAACACAGTATTAGTATGGTGTTCCTAATAATCCTTTAGGTGAGTGTATAATATTATAATAATATAATAATAGTATAAGTCTTGCTGCTTTGTTCTGAATAATTCTTTCCCTACAGAACCACAAAATATCTGACCACAGACCGATATCAGTAATCATATAATTGACACTCGGAAATAATTAAAACAGATTTTTATAAGGGGATGAATTATTAAGGAATTGTAGATTGAGTTGTCAAGAGTTATAACTGTGAGGCAGATTTTTACTGTAGTAGTGCTGATATGAGAATTTGTAACTCAAAATGTGCTTTTATCCGTATGTTCCCAGACAAAAGTATTTTTGGGGATTTCTCCATAAGAATATAGTTGATTCAGCACCTTTCTCTTCTACACTCTACCATGAGGAATTATATGCATTTCTTAAAGTATATAATTGGTAAAGACTGTCAAAAACCTGAAAAGTTATACCCTACAAAGAACAGCTTGATACTTACAGGAAACATTCTAAAAATACAATTGTCTGCGGCACAGAAATATAGTTTTAAGTTGCACTAAACAAATGACGTAAGCTTATACACCAACCATAATAGAGTTCTGCAGTCTAGATAAGTTTATTCCACAATGTTCCATTCAGGGTAGATTAGAATATCCTTTCTTCATAAGGATTTGGTAATGGAGAGATCCTGCATCTAAGAATAACCTGGGAATCCACACACAATACTGCACATTAAGCACTTGATCACTGCAATCATTTAAGGTGATTCAATCTCAAACTATGTAGTTTCCAAATTCAAAAGTCAAACAGCACACTTTTTAAAAAGATTAATGACATTCACAGTAATGTCTATCACTGACCAAGTGAGGTGTATGTACTTTTAAAATATAATGTCCACCCTTTGTTTTGATCATTTAATTCCTATTACCTGGGTTTAATTAATGGAGGATAGAACAGCAAAATCAAATGACCAATACTTTACTGAGACTCAGGAATTACATCTTAGTTCTGTAATGTGTAACATGAAGTGACTTTTTTTTTAAAAGTGGTTACACTTTACAATAAGCTACCGTAATTCCTCATGAATTAATATATGAATACCACTGCTGTGCGATTCTGCACAACTGCACGTTCAGGCCAGAGGGAAAAAAAAGTTGTAGCACTGAAAGGTGAAGATAGCAAACTGGTGGCTAGCAAGATGCCTCTACCAAAAGTAAAATCTGGTGCCCAAAAAAGAAAAGTAAAAAAAAGGTCAAAGAAAATAGGCAGAATGTTTGGAAATGATAGTTGAACTGTTCAGGCCAGCTGAAGATTTGAGAGGTGAGCTGAGCAACATGGGGCCAGATTAAATCAAAACCCACCCGCTACAAACCTGATCATCATAGTGGTTAGTTACATTTATGATTAGAAGAAAGTGTCATCTTACTAAAAATGAAGCCACAACAGAGTACAGTTCTGTGGTTTTCTATTTTTAAAGTTTTGATTTAATCTGGCCCATGAGCTAGCACATACTAGCTAGTTGATGATGCCATTTCTGTCCCATCAACAGTGACAGTGTCTAGTCAGTGACAGTAGTAGTATTCACATCAGAACACATTAGGTAGTCATCACTAAAATAACAGTTAGATGGCTGGATTTTCTAACTTCGATCTTGACTCTTTTAGCTGTGTAATCTATGCTAATGTTTTGTGCTACATAATGAAGTGCACATTGTTGACTGCTAGGTTTATAGTCATTAACGTTACCTAGCTAACATATCCCAATCCCTGCTTCTTCAGATTCATATTCCTCCAGAAACACAGATGTCACTGAAGCTCCTCATGCTGAATCTGAGGGTATTGGAATTGAGCATATGGATATATGGGTATAGTTTAGCTAAAATAAATTAATCAGTGCCTATTTATTTTTATGATTTTCTTGAAACAGCCTTTTCTACATTTCCTGATGTGTGTTGTAGGCTTGCAAATGAATAGCATTCCAAACCAAAGTGTGCTCTTGAACTATATATGATAATAGCAAATAGCAAACAAGAGGATTGTTGGCACTGTTTTGATCTTGTTATAGTACTAATGTCAACATATCTTGCAGGGGGCCGAGAATTCCTTGTGATGCCCCTGATTATTATTATTATTATTATTATTATTATTATTATTATTATTATTATTATTATTGTTTTTTTATTATTATTAATATTAATCTAAGGAGATGGAAACATTGTTTTTTGCTTTCTTTATTTGTCTTACCTGGCATGACTCAAATACATCAAATCATTTCTTCACTTCAGAATGTGTTCTACTTTTGTATGAATATATTTTCTCAGGTCAAAAGCAGCGCCTGAAACAGGAAGCTACACTAATGCACAGATCCTACAAATCTTGACACATGATAGAGTAACTTCAGACTTGTTCCATTTGTTTTTGTTCCTTTCTCCCCCCACCTCTTAGCTTTAGGTACTGAACAATAGCATCGCTGGTTCTTGTTTATTTCTTTCTTTTGTTTTATGGAACAGTTATGTAACGCACCAATGTGGATTATATAAACTGATAATATTAATTTTTTATCTTGATTCTTTGATGCTAGTATAATTGGACATTTACATGTTTTTGTTATTCATCGGAGAGGTTCAGATTTAATATAACATGATTGGTGTTCATGATGCTTCGTCCTGTTTTCAAGGAAACAAAACTGGAACTAGAACACACATTTGTCAGGTCCTGGTTATTATATAAAACTTAATAAATATAGCACACCTAGATTTGAAGAGTATTCTTTGGTGCTTGGTTTTTTGACTCAAATAAAACATTAAAATACCTGCTGACTACTACAGAAAATATGCAGGAGAAACAGGAGGGTCATGATGAGACTAAGGGCCGGATTAAATCAAACATTTGACCCACCCACTAATAGAAAACTACACAACTATACTCATTTGCGGCTGCATTTTTAGTAAGATGCCACTTTCTTCTAATCATAAATGTAACCGCTATGATGTACAGGTTTGTAGTTTGCTATTAGCGGATGGGTCAAAGTTTTCATTTAATCCGTCCCTAAGTCTTATTTGAATCAAGGAGTGTTTCTTGACTTGGTGGATCAGTTTTCTGTATTAGCCAGTTTGCCGACAACCTTGCAAATGCAATTGTTTAAAATAATAAGTGAAAGACAATGCAAAATGATCTGATTGATTGCATGTTTGTCTTGAAGGAAAGTTAAAGAGCAGCTGAAGTTGCAGATTAAAGATTCTTATCAGTACAAGCAGACAAAACTATGTGTCAATGTATCATGTGCCAGTCAGCTAATAATCGTGCTCAGATATGTAAACCAGAGATCTGCAAAGGAGAGATGAATTGGATTTTTTGAAGTTCAGGACTGACCTGCAGAAAGATTTTGAGACAAAAACTAGAGCCTGGCAAGTTAAAAGGGAAACTTGTCGCTCAGACATATGATGGTGCAACTGTAAAGAGTGCTGCCTTAAATTGTGTGCAAGGCAACCTAAAATAAAGTGATTCATATGCACATTTCGTATATTGCTATACCCATCAGCTCAATATCGTCATGGAGCAAGTATGTTCAGTTCTTAAACCTGACTTTCCCAAATCTTTCACCATTTCCTGCATTTGTCTCCAAAATGAACAGCTGTTCTTGATGAGTTGTGCAATGTTGGATTCCCAGTTCTGGGACAACTCTCGGGGATTTTAGAAACAGAACAGTACATTGTTTATAAAAATCAAAAGACCCTGCAAGATTACTTTGAGAAAATTCAAAACAAGGACTGCTGGGATGATGGATCAGTTCAAAAATCGTCTGTCAAACATTTTGCCAGTCAGTTTCATGTCGATATTCTTCAAAACGTCATACAGAAACAGAGTTCGAATGCATTAGGTGTGAAACACTCCTTGCAGAATTTTTCCAAATCATTGACAAAATTAAAGAAAAGCTGTCATCTGATAAATCAGAAACGGCAACAGGCAAAGATAGTGAATGTCCCTGTGGTGAATGAGGTGTGCAACATTATGGTTTTGCAGGCAAAAGAACACATTGAGAAAGTTAATCACCTGATGTCATGTGACCTTATTGACCCAGAACTTTCCATCATTTAAAAAAGTATCTATCAGAGGAATAACAGCGCATGGCAGTGAAATGTTACCCTATGCTAGGCAATTAAAATCTCTGTGTTGAGAAACTCACACTTAATTCATTGTGTTGTACAGCAGTGCTGAATTAGAATGTGTGAAAACAGTGTTGACACTGACAAAGGTTCTGGAAGAGGACAACCTCAAAGTCACAGATTGTTGCACAATCAAACGTGTTGCACATATTTGAGTATAATAATGATTCAATGGAATTTACCAAAATAACACCTTTCTGAAATAATACATTTATTTCCAAAAAGTCACGGTACAAAGCTCTTGAATTAGGTGAAATCTAGGGAAACAGACTCAATTAGTTTATTATGTACAGTGCAGGGTTGAAGCAAATAAAAGAAAACCTAGCTCTTAGTTGAGCCTACTTCACTTCTTGTGGTCCTTCTCTAAACACACAATAGTACAAACAAACAAACAAACACACAGACAGACAGCAAACAGTCCAAATCAAATTCCATAATCAAAGTCAAAGTCCATCAGCAAAGGTCAGTTCCATGTTATCCCTGGTTGCTCCCTCCTCCAAGATGGAATTATTTTCCTCTGGTCTTCTACCACACACCACACCACATCATACCACACCACACCACCCTTTAAACATGGTGTGCCAGCTTCCTACCTTTATTCATGAGCTGGTCATTCAGGGTTCTGTGAGTCATGTGCGCCCATATGCTTATCTTGTGTTTCATCCATCCCAATTATTTATCTTATTAAAAAATGTCTGTTTCTTGTGATCCTAACAGGTTTTCTAACATCAAATTCCCTTTTTTGGTTTAGATAAATTATCCATGACAAACTCAGTAACTAAATTACATGTATTAGTTGAATTCACTCATATCTGTTGGCTATGGGACTGAAATGAACTGCGTTTGAGTTGTTTCTAGTGAGATGTTTCCACACATTGCCTCTGGCTCTTTGTATTAGTTTGACTGTGTTTAATGGATTAATCATAATCACCTAATCTTTGCTGCCATGCTTTGAGTAATTGTCTAAAAGTGATCCAAGAAGAGAGCACCTAAATTGTTTATATTTTGCTGTCACATACTAGTATTATAGGATTGTTTAGTAATTCTTAGCTGATATTTCCATGTTCTTCTCCCATTTTCCTGAAAAAGAGGATTCAGAAAACTGAACTTTTGTAGACAAATAATTCAAGATTACATTAATTAATACCTGGAGTATTTGGGTGGAAAATTAGGTAATTCACTTAATTAAGCTGACAATTCATAACATTTTAGTAACTGCTAATCAGGTGAATCTCCATTTCATTCAGGACATTAAACCTAATGTAATTATTAAATCTGTATTTTAAAGTTGCCTATAAAAAAACTATTTAATAAATGCATACGTGAAAAAAAGAAAAACAGAACAAAATTCTAAAGGAACGCTACTCACTGGTGTATAAGTGGGCTGGGATTTCTAGAGGCATATAGATATCTTGTGCTTTCCAAGCTGTGTTGTCTTAGTCTATGGTGGCAACAGAGGAGAGGGTCTTGGGTCTTGGATCAATAAAAGATTAGAGTAGATTTTGGATGTCTGATTATGAATATAAGTAATTCAGACTTCAGAAATCTTCTTTTGATTGGCTTTATGAGCTCATTGTTTTCTTATCAGCAGACCTTGGAATCTCTGGAACTGCTCTTACCTGGTTCTGTAGCGCGGATCTTCATCCACCCTGCAACCTCTTCTCACAGGTGTACCCCAAGTCTCTGTCCTGCGCACCCTACTGTTTTCTCTCTACACCCTCTCTCTGGGACTGCTCATGACATCCCATAGTTTCTCCTACCTTTTCTATGCAGTTGATGCCCAGAAATTCTCGTCTTTTACCGCTTCTGACCCTCACATCCCCTCTCACATCTCTTCCTGTCTGTCTGCTGTTTCCTCCTTGATGCACTTGCATCACCTCAAGCTCAATCTCTCTACATCTGATCTCTTCTTTCCTTCCACCCTTCTATCTCTACTCCCATGACACTGGACTGCCGCCTTCTCTTCACCCCCAGAGCTGCAGAAGCCATAACTGCACAATGGAGCTGAACGTCATGGGTGATAGTCCTTTTATTGTGCCCTCTTCCCTCCTCGTCCTTTAATCTCAGTACGCTCTCTTCACCAGGTCCTGCAGTGCCTCTGGACTCTCCACACTCCATTGTTCCTTCGTGGAGAGGATGCTGGAAGACAGGGGTCATCAAGTGGGTGCATATAAGAGTTTGTCAACTGTTAGTATTCATTTTAACTATTTTCCTTCTACAGAGCACAGTGGAGATGCTTGGGACTTGGGAAGACATGGGAGTGTAACAACCACAGACCTCAGCACTATGCCGACAATACAATAAAGAACTTTCGACTCATTTCACTCTCAAATCATTCATTTCTGTGATCTTTGGTCTATATCGAAAAATCTTTAGCAGTAAGCCAGTACGCTTGGCCGCAATACACTATGAAATCCGATTGCATTCAGTTTTGTTGGATTGCATGAAATCCGATTGCGTGGAATCGCTCTATTTCATTAGGTGAAATCAGATTAAATAATTGTGATGCAAAGGTGTTTGGGAGCGATACTACTAGGGTTTTATGTTGAA
This sequence comes from Amia ocellicauda, assembly GCF_036373705.1. Taxonomy (NCBI): domain Eukaryota; kingdom Metazoa; phylum Chordata; class Actinopteri; order Amiiformes; family Amiidae; genus Amia; species Amia ocellicauda. The sequence continues at coordinate 26,986,584 of NC_089862.1, read as the reverse complement.
TATGTACTTTCTTGTTTGTAAATTATGTAATGTCCAAATCTGTGTTTTGCTTCTTATAAATATATTTATGTTACCATGATTCATCGTTGTTATGGCTGAATTAATGTAATAGAGCACTTGTGCTATATATATCTTTTTCACAAATCAGGTGAAATGTAACCGTTCTGATGCGTCCCCCAGAAAGCCCATTTCAGTTAAGTTAAGGTGTGATTTTAGACTGGAATAGACTATTGACAATCATCATGTTTTTATTGAATTTGTTAAATAATTTAAGAATCTAAATGTTGTAAATATTTGTTAGAGGGACCTTTCTTTAACTGGAAGATTTCAGTGAACTGGGCAGGATACAAGTAGGATCTGCTCCTAATTCTTTTGCATTATAACCTGTACATTTCTTAGTTTCAGGCTAGATCTAGGCCTCACTTTGATTTGTCTATCTATTACAGTTCTTGCCCTGATACTTTTTTGGTTCCAATATTCCCTCTTCTGTGTCAGTTTTTGTCCAGGCATGTTCTTTGTCTAAGGTGTTTCTCTATTCTGTACAGGTGAGTGAGTATTTAACTATGTACTAATTACTAAGATTTGCCCTGTGGGTGTATATCACGAGGAAGTGCAAATGAGGATTCCCTGCAGTAAATGAAGAACAAGAACTGCCCAAATGATTAAATAAACCATTCTGTGAAATAAAGCTAACATTAACAGTTTAATAGTAAAAATAAAATATAATTTAAACTGTGTATTGGAACATAAGTAATCTTTGTGCAATTATATAATTAAGATTAAATTGTGAGACATAATAAGAACATAAGAAAGTTTACAAATGAGAGGAGGCCATTCGACCCATCGTGCTCGTTTGGTGTCCAGATCCAAGGATCCTATCCAGTCTATTTTTAAATGTTCCCAAATTTTCAGCATCTACCACATCGCTGGGTAGTTTATTCCAGATTGTGACAACTCTCTGTGTAAAGAAGTGTCTCCTGTTTTCCGTTTTGAATGCCTTGTAGCCCAATTTCCATTTGTGTCCCCGGGTGCATGAGTCCCTGCTGATCTGGAAAAGCTCCTCTGGTTTGATGTGGTCGATGCCCTTCATGATTTTGAAGACTTGGAACAAGTCCCCACATAGTTTCCTCTGTTGCAGGGTGAAAAGGTCCTCCCGGTCCTGACTTACAGGAACAGGGGAAGTGTTGTTGCTCAATGGAGTGGGGGGAGACGAGGCCGGTTCTCCCTCCATCAGCTCCGCCTCTGACTTCAAACCCGCGTGCGTGCTGAGTAATAGGCGGTCCTCCTCCCAGATTACCTGTCCTTGTCCATAGACAGGGCAGAGAGGCTCCCCTCAGAGTCTCGTGGTACATGGGCTGGCAGTGGACACTCGAGATGTGGGGGGGTCAGGGTCTGGGCTGCTGTTTGCACTGCCTGTGCAGACAGGAGGGCACAGATGTGGTCCATCCTGCTATTCAGGGCAAGGATGGCCTCATCTCTGCCTCTGTTGCCGAAGTCGTGACGGGGAGGGGGCTAACGACGAGTCAGAAGAGGGGGAGGGAGCCCATGGGCATTGCTCCGCCACTCTTCCCTGTCATTCATGTGTTTGTGCGGGGGCGCATGTGCGCGAGGCCATAGTGCCGCGCACTGCGGGCACGTCAGGCAGGGGGGGCACGGCTGCTGTGGGGGGAGCAGCTGCCATTGCAGAGCAGATGCAGGCGGTGGCGCAGCTGTCGCCGAAGCTTCGTGTCTGAAGGAGAAGACGGAGGGGCTCGGGATAGGTGGAGATCCAGTGCCACAAAACCCCTACCATCATTCACCGGAGTGGGAGAACGCCGGGCATGGCGCAGCGGACCCGGAAATTGCGGCCAAATCGCGCCCGCTGTCGGTGCCCAGGACCTCCCCACTCCAGGCGGGCAAGGTGTGTTGGCTGCAAGCGGCACAATGGCGGGGACGAGAGGAAAACGTGCAGCGGGGGTGCCAGTCAGTGTTTGCACCAGGAGCACACAACAACTAAAATGCCGCCACGACAAGGGCGTCTCCACATGGCAACGTTTATGTACACGGGGGCACTGTAACACCAACCAAAACACAACCTTGCTGTTGCCAGACTGAACACTGTGTATACCAATCACCAACTGCTGGATACAAGTGCTGTGTAGGCCCGTAGCCTTAACCACACCGTGTTTGCCGGGGTTTCCGGGGACACCGGGTGACGCGGGGTCCGGGGGCCAAGGGGGCCGAGGGTAGTAGACCACCAGCTGTAGCGGGATCTAAAACCGAGGCCTGTGCACACGGACAAGGAGGCTAAGCAGAGCTCGTTCTCAGCAAACTGAAAGAGCGAGATCTCCTACAGCCACAGCTGCGGGCTGTAGTGCAGGTGCAAGCGGGCGGAGGAGCACCTCACGCGGGTGAGATCTCTTACGACACACCGAGGCTCAGGCTGGGCAGCCGGGCCTCAGCTCCTGCTGTGGAGGATAAAGTCCTGTGGACAAAAAAACAATACAGCAAGCAGTCGGAATATATACCGCACTATATAAACACAACTATTATTTTTAAAAGGCTCTTCTTGTGAACGAAACTGAAACCGAAAGCGCAGCCGGACCTCCGGTGTGCGGACAGGACAGAATCGGGATTAGCTATCAATAATAACTAAACACACAAGACAGAGACGATGTGTAGTGAAAATGCTAAATGACAAATAATGTAATGTTTATTACAAACACAGACACAGAGAGCTTAAGTTCTCGAGTAAAGCGAAATGGCAAAAGAGGACGAACCTGTGCTGACATCACGTTTTATGAAACAGGATGTGGGAAGGGACCTGTTCTTGACATGCGCAGGGGCCAATGGCAGCTTTGATAGAGTGACATTTCGATCAGATTCCTACGGAAGTGCGCAGAAACCCCTCCCCCTTGGGCAGTGCTTCCGACTTGAAAGATAACAACAAGTGTTTCCAGTGCTATAATTTAAATATGTATAATTTATTTACATTTTTGGCAAACATTAGTATTGAAATGTATTTTACAATGTTTTGAATATTGCTATAGGCTACCTGTACTGCTATATATTATATATGAAAAATAATGTGTTTATTAATATGTTATTTATGTATGTATGTAGCCTGCATATGTATGTAGGGTATGTGTTTATGTTTATTATGTGTCAAATATTGTTAAATATACAGCAATCAGCCATAACATTATGATCACCTGCCTAATATTGTGTAGGTCCCCCTATTGCCGCCAAAACAGCCCTGACCTGTTGAGGCATGGACTCCACTAGACCTCTGAAGGTGTGCTGTTGTATCTGGCACCAAGACTTTAGCAGCAGATCCTTTATGTCCTGTAAGTTGTGAGGTGGGGCCTCCATGGATCAGACTTGTTTGTCCAGCACATCCCACAGATGCTCGATTGGATTGAGATCTAGTGAATTTGGAGGCCAAGTCAACACCTTGTACTTGTGATTCATCAGACCAGGCCACCTTCTTCCATTGCTCAGTGGTCCAGTTCTGATGCTCACGTGCCCATTGTAGGCACTTTCAGAAGTGGACAGGGGTCAGCATGGGCACCCTGACTGGTCTGCAGCTACACAGCCCCATACGCAACAAACGGCGATGCACTGTGTGCTCTGACACCTTTTTATCAGAACCAGCATTAACTTTTTCAGCAATTTGAGCTACAGTAGCTCATCTGTTGGATCGGACCACACGGGCCAGCATTCGCTCCCCATGTGCATCAATGAGCCTTGACCTATACCAACAGACTGTTGGCTGTAATTGCATTGAATTTGCTGCCAAAGCTGCTTCCACCAAGAATTAAGGGTAGTGGAGACTTATCCAATTATGATATTTCAGTTTTGTATATTTAATATATAATTTGTTTTCACTATTAAAATGTCCCTCCCTTAGCAGTGTGGTGTATGGTTTGTAGAAAAGTGGAAAGATTCTAATTTAAATGCATGAAACTCTGAGGCACAGACAGAATAAAATGTGAAAAAGATTCAAGGTGCACTCTTTCTATAGGCACTGTATATAGAGTCAATTATACAGGAGGAAAAAGGAGATTATCTTCTAAGTAGCTGTATAGAAAACAGGACTTCACACTAGGTTGATCATGTCTAACAAACTGGGACAACATACTTACTTAGGAAAGGAACCTCAGGGATTAGAATTTAGGTTGTTAATTTTTCTCATCTATATACATAAGCAGAACTTTGATGTAATTGCAGACGACACCTACCTGAGTAGCAAGTTGCGGACCAGGAAATTGAGATGAATTTAGATCAAGGATACAAATGGGTTAAGTGGATCAAATTAACATAAATATAAATGGAGCATTCTGGGCTTGCAGTGATAAATAAATAAGCACATGGGAGGTGTTGAACTAGAAGAAGCAGTGTAATTAAAGGAGTTTTGATGTTCTTTCAAATTCATCCAAGGCAGTTTACTTATTCTCCTTTGAAGAAAGGAGGAATCATTTGATCACCAAAAATGCATATTTCAGAAAGTTTGCCTTAATGTTTTGGTCTCCAATTTACTTAAAATTTTCCCTACAATAGGTTTGTTATTCTACACTGGCCATTTGTGAAGTAATATTAACCTGGTGATGCACAACATTCACTTTCTGCTATTTACAAATAGGTTAACAGCTATTTGTTTTTTAAAGGAAAGTCTTTGGCAGAGTCACATGGCAAATTATTGACCTTTTGTTGCATGTTTTGGCCTTACCATAGACAAAGAGTGTTGCTGTACATTTCTGATTTAGGGAGAGGAAATGGCCCTGCAAATTATTTAATTCACAGTAATTTATGGGTGGGGATCAACGGCGTGGTAAAGGGGTGAAAGGTGATTACGATTCAGGGGACCCTGAGAGTGAGGCCCTGTGCGTCATATCGGTGGGGCCCATGCAGGTTTTCTTTCATGGGGCCCAGAAACCCTGGCAACACTCCTGGTCGGAATATACTAATGCTTGCTAATTTAGAAAATAACAGTATTTTAGTATTGTGAGAACTTGTATGGCCAAGAAACTTCCAGCATTCAAAATTATTTCCCAAGTGTCCAGCACATTCTTGACTTATCATTCATTACTTGTTTGTTTCTTGTCTAATTTAGCAAAACGCACCAGCACTTATCAAACCCTAACCCTAACCATCTCTGGAAATAATCTGCTGAAAATGTAAAATGCATATTTTAATTTATATTAAATAAAAACAGTTAGACAAATCCTATCAGTACTTGAAATCCCATCCCATCCAGTCACAAATTAATGTTTGACATAATACTCCACTGGCTATAAAAGTAATGCATAGATTGTGTGAGGAAGCATTAGTATATCAATCAGATCGCACATCATGTATAAATGCAAACCATTATAACCAGTGAAAATTTGTTTAAACAAAAAGCGCACAACCTTCTACAAAACATATTGGTTCTTCACAGAGAATATACTTTTCATTGACCCGTTATCTTATAATTGAAACACATATATTCACTTTGTCTTCCCCTAATATGCCTACAATTTATATTAAGTAGATAATTTACAAGCAAGATTTTCAGGTACCACTAAGGAAATATAAAATATTGTGCTGTCTTAAAAAGACAGCAGATGGAGCCCCTGCATTTAATACATTTCCAGCTCCCAAAATAACAACAGTCTGAAGGTGTTAACAGAAGTGATGACAAATGATCATGAGACGATTGGTTTAAATAGCATACAGGTCATGTTAACATGCTTTCCCCCTCTCTCTCTCTCTCTCTCTCTCTCTCTGTCTCTCTCTATCTACATTTTGTCATTCACTATATTGAAGATAGCTGGTTTAATCCAGTATTTTCCAGAACTATGTAGATGTTCGTCGCAGACATGTATAAGTTACTCTCAAATTCAGGACAAAACACTAGCCGTCTGGGTAAAATACTGATGATTCTGCGCATGACACCATGGGAACTGACATTTGAGAAATTTAAGAAATGATTCCATTTTGTTGGATAATTGTTATTATTTCATATCATCATACCATATGCCCCCTTTCCTCCATAATCACTGTCAGTAAAAAAATTACTCATCAGATAGGATGGCCAATTTCTGCCAGTATTTGTTCAATTTTGCATTCTGTAATTATCACATGAGATGATCTTTCTCACATGTCAAAAACACGTGACACCAACTAACATGCATCGAGCATTCTCAGGCTTCAATGGGTAAAGTCAAATGTATCTTTCGCAAACAAAGAACCAGGCTTTGAATTACATATGTAGCAGTTTTAGCTCAGGTGCTTATAAAATAACCAAACGCATCCAAAATCAAAACAAACTGACTTAAGCAATAATACTGGCAATGTCATACTTGTTTTAGGACTCAGTGGATATAAATAACAAAGCTGTATAATTACTACATCAGTTATTTGTACTTTATTACAAATGGACACTTTTAATTTTTCAGGTTCTACATGATCTGTTTAATTTTTAATTTATTTTTTCTTAAAGAAAATCAAGTGATGTTCATAAACCATTTTAGCAAAAAATAAACATTACCTTTCTTTTCACTGCTTGTTGTTAATTTTTTATTCCAGTCTAGAGGCCATTTGTTGATGTGAAATCGACAAATGCTGGAAAGGGTTCAGAATCTTTGGGCTTGAACCTAAAGTACAATTCATGAATGTAATTGGTCTCCTGACAGCTGAACCAGCCTGATTACCATGTCTTTGAACCAGTCAGCATGTATGAGGCAAAGAACAAAGACAGTACAGATTATGCTGATTAGAAAATTGTAGAAGGGACTGACAGGCAGAACCAGACACTGAAACCTTTAGGAATTCTGCTGCTATTAGAATATCAATGGTTAGATCGAAATGTTTTGGTTTTAAAATAACTTGTATTATGCAGTTTATCGCAATTATCATACAACAACTTTACACACTTCACACCAAACATCATCCCACACAAGACATGATAACATATCCCCACTTCATGCTCCAACCCCAACACAATACAGACACCAAAACATACAGTTCAATAAAAATTCAACCTTCCCCTTACCACCGACCCTGACACAATACAGATACAATCCAAAAAAGCAATAAAAGCATCCCTTATCCCCACACATATTTGAAACTAGTACAAACAATCGAAAATGGCTACAAGATACAACACTCGTTCACCCACCTCAATTTCACACAACACAGTACACCTTTAGATTTTGCATTGTTTGATAAAATTTAAAAAAAACAGCCTGCTATGTGATAGCATTCAAGAAATATGGACAGGATTCTGATTTAGTAGTCCCTTAACCTTTTTCTTCATAAATAGCGAACTTGAACTGTCCAAAATAAAAAATTCTCAGCTGGATAATGTACCTTAAAGTATTTACAATGAAAATTAAAATGCAAACGCAGACCACTGATCAGGGTATTCAATAAAACAATTGATGGTTTTGGCCATGTACAATTAATAAAAGAGAGATATGTGGTCTCTCTCTATAAGCAAAAAGGCCATCTGTCTGTTACTCCAGAGTTATTGACAAATAGGTCCCCTGACCTGCAGTGTAGGGTGGTACAGTATCCTCCAGGCTTGTTCTACCTCTCACCTCACCTATAGCAGTTCTTTCTAGTGTGTGTTGTGCAGCTATGCTATCTGCTGCTGGAGCGGAGCCTTAATATTGGCCCTGTACACCTGTTTCCCATCAAAGCAGTAGGTTAGGGGGACTTGCACAAGCTCTTTAGTCATTAGTCACCCTGGCACATCAGTACCTTAGTGCTTAGTGGGGCTCTCTTTTCTCTGAACCCCTGCCCCAGTAGCTTCAGCCCTTCTCTTGCCAAAGCAGCAGAAGCCTGGGTGGATGTGATGAATCAAGGGTTCTCCATCTGAAACTGTGAGATCCAGCAAATGCCTCACTTTCACCATCCCTGCCAATGTACTGTTTTGAATGATTCAATGAGCAGTGTCTTAAAAAATGGGCCTATAACCAGGGATTCCACTATTAAATAGTAGGCCTCACAGCCTCTACTTTCAATATTGCAGAGACAGATGCATGATAGATAATTGTTGTGTTCAGGGACTGTAGAGTCCTATGGATTAAAGGCGATTCCCGACCCTGACAAGATTTTAAAGTAGAATAAGGTCCGGATTTCTTCAAAACTTTGACCCACCCACTAATAGCAAACTACAAACCTGTTCATCATAGTGGTTACATTTATGATTAGAAGAAAGTGTCATCTTACTAAAAATGAAGCCGCAATTATATGCAGTTCTGTAGTTTTCTATTAGCGGGTGGGTCAAAATTTTGAAGAAATCCGGCCCTTATTCTACTTTAAAATCTTGTCAGGGTCGGGAATCGCCTTTAATCCAATTTAATCTGGCCCTAAATCTATATAATTGGTAAATTAAATTATTGAATAAAACGATTTTTGAATTTGATCAATAGATAATGCAATAAAATATTAAGAGGGATCTGCCCAAACACCCCTATATTAGGAAAAATTAAGAATGCATTTGAGAAACAAAACACAAACACATTCAAGAACCTTTAATGAACCTTTAATTAATTCATACTATGAATAGTTTGCATATCTGTTGATGGGTGTTGTCAATTGTAACATGCAACTTTAACAGTTTTAGGATGACCGCCTTTCTGGTTAATTGTAAATTAGACTGCATTGACAGAAACCAACAGGTCTTAGGGTTTCTTATGTTAAAAGTATACTACTATAATTTTTTATGGTAGACAAAAAATATATATATATGTACTATGAGAATTAAAATCAACTTTAATTGAACGTGACCAAAGTTGGGATTCTTTCTTCTGGGTGCACTGCTAGAGAATCTGAAGAGGTATTTAAAGCATGTCAATGATGTGGCAGATGAGCCCCTTGAGTTTGTATAGGTGGACTCCAGTAATGGGGCACTTCATGCATTGATGAGTTTTGGCAAACAGCGACAGAGAAGAGCAAGTTACCCCATAAAGCTGTTACCATGTAAAGGGCCACAAGAAGAGCTTTGTAAAATAAAACCCTCTAAAGAGTTTCCCCCCACACTCAAGATAATACTATGCTAGTATCAAATGTTAGTGTGATAATTTGTAATTGTGCTGAAATAATGAATTCTGTGATTTTGTTTTAAATGTGTACAGAATCATTGGTATATGTATGTGTATGTACATCCTGAACTCCCAGATTGTATCTGTACCATCCAGTATAAACAATTAGTCTGTCTAACAAATCAATATGATCAAATTACACATCTTGCCCAACTTAGAAAAAAGAAATAGGGCGTCTCTTAAACCTCCCCAAAATTTCAATTTGCAGATATGTTATGTCTTTCCTGAACCTTGAACAAACAATCTGCAGTCTCACTGAGCTGTCTCCACTCCTGTCCACTCCATTGCACCTAAATTCATACATATAGTCGGATTCTTAAAGCAAAAAGGCTGACAGGTAAAAAGGCAGCACACATAGAACAGTCTGTTGTAACTTTGTGTTTTAAACTACTTTTTATTGATTTAAATGTATTTTGTTTAACTTTTACTTTTTGTATTGATTACTAAGTTCCTTTAATTGGTTTATTGTTGTGAATCAGCATCATTACCAACAACATATGCAATGACTGCTGACTGCAGAAAAATGAATAGTAACAACAATTTTGTAAAGAATGAGGAAGCCAAAGCTAATGAAAAGCCAACAAGCAGTACTGGTAAAAAAAAAAAAAAAAAAAACGAAATAGAAATGTCTGAATACTGACTTCAAATCAGCTGCAATCTGAGTTCAAATCAAGTTTGAAGATATATTTGTGTTCCATGAATCTGATATAAAATGAACTACTGCTTCCAGTCACCTACTGTATTGATTTGTACAAAAAAATGTATGACCATTTTGAGAGTAACTTGTATTGTAACCCGTGGTTGCAAGTTATTGAAAGGGAGGAAATACAGACCCAACACAATAACATTTCAACACCCTTTATCTGTAAGCACTTGGTAGCTACCCTGCAAAGGCACTATACTAAATTCAACTTGATTGGTTGATTTTTATTTCAGTTAAAAAAAAATGTAACTTCAACAATCAGGTTCAACAACCTGAAACTCCTTTCAGTCCAGCTGCAATCCAGTTAAGGCTGTTCAGGAACCACGTTTTTCATGAATGCCTCTCAGTTTCTATTATTATTATTATTATTATTATTATTATTATTATTATTATTATTATTATTATTATTATTATTATTATCATTACTATTATTTCTCTCAGCAAAGTACATTTCCAGGAGCAAAATTATCCCTCCCCATACAAATTCTCTGTTGGCTATTCTATTTAATAGCAAAATACACTGAAATGGCCACAGTGCCAAATACAAGAGCATGGGATAAGATGCATATGTAAGAAGCTTATTTGTCTCTCCAAGTCCGTCTATCACTTAAGAATTATGTGTAGATTTCTCGAATAGCACTTCACCTTTTGTAAGGCAGCAACAATCTGACACATCGTGTAGATGCAGCTCTGACAGCTATTGGAAAAGACAACTTGCAGAAAAGAATTGGGAAGTGCAAATCTCAGGAAGTGGGTGTACTGGAGCTCTCTGTAGGTCAAGGGTTCCCCACACATGCTGATGGCTCGTGATTGAGAGGGAGTCTGTTTCAAACTGAAAGTAGGAGGCACTTCTTTATACAAAAAGTCACGAGTATCAGGAATATACTACCCATCTGTGTAAATTATGCAGGCTCTGTAACTCTAATTTGTAATGTTTTGTATGTTAACCCACAAAACCTGCCCTCTTTAGAAATTGAGGTTGAGGGATGATAATTGCAGCTAAAATAGAAGAACATCTTAGGAAGGAAGTTTACTTTTTAAAGAAAAATATAATAATAATTCCCCCCCTCCCCCCATTGAAATTGATCAAAGCCTATTAGCATTCACTAAAGCATTGCCTAGGATGGCAGTTTAATATGTCCTCACAATCACAGTTTAAGATATGTTAACTGCATATGATTTCTTTTAGTGTTATAAAAGTAGCTATGAAGAGGTGATTATTTTAAGGTTGAGCTTCCTGAGGTAATACATTTTAAATTGGTCTAATAAAATTCACTTACCCATTTTAATATTAGAACTGATTCACGAAAAGCAGGGAGCTCCATTTGTGTCTTTTATAATTAGATCAGTTTATATCTTATGCACAGAGGTGGTCATAATTATTGGGGTGGATGAAAAATGTATTGAAAATATTACTAAGAAAGGAAGACTCAGCATAAAGTATTAATTCATATGAGAATGTATTAACCTTCTGAAAAGCAAATGTAACAGAGGATGTGTTGGCAATCTCAGTGGCACATACTAGGTATTCTGGGGAACACATTTAACAGTATATTGTTTTTTTTTTTTCTATTGCACTTCCATTCCTAATCATCTCCCAAAGCATATTTATGATGTTTACAGTTTTCCTTTTTCACATTCCTGTCAAGCTCATCTTACAACATTACACTGGGTTACAGGAGAGGTTACTTGCATTAAGTTTCAAAACACATTGTTCTTCTTTCTGATTTAAGTAGGTTTAGTCCAGCTGCGTGCCTCAGGTCACTGCATATGTGAAAACTCTCTGTAAATGACTCCAAGAATTTAGTGCAATAGTCTGATCTCTAGAGGATTGACAAAAATGTCCAGGTTTACAGCATTTTACTGATACAGTTAAAAAAAGTTTTAATCACATACTGTACTGTCACATGAGAACATATTACGGTGAATAAACTCATTTCATTCAGCATGGATGCTCTACACTTTTCTCAGATAAACCCAAATGTTCCGATGTAACGGTAGATAATCCCTTTATGGATGTAGCAGTGTAAATGTTATCATTGCAATCAGTACAATAAGAAGTAGCATCCATCAGCTAATCATCCTCAGGGTATAACATGACATTCAAGAATTGAGAATGCTTTTTTCTTTATACACTTTGTACCATTTGTATTTACTATTGTTAACCTATTTTTTCCCCTGCTTGTTATTATTAATTCATTTTTCTTGAGCTGAAAAGTTCAAACATAGTTTTATCCATCCATACCTCTGTGTTGCTCTTTTGGCTAATCAATATGGTTTACTGCCTATTATTAATGATGTTTGACGGTATTGTGACAGCTTAATCTAAACAAAAGAGTTGAAAGAAGTTTCTGGAGGATATCTATGTCCTTTGATTCGATAAAATGGGGGGTCCAAATTGTCTGGAAGTTTAGAGCTTGTTAAGAAAGTGTTTGCCTTGAATTTTCAAATAATCGAGTTTGATTAATTATAATCTGTTTTCTTATTTTTATGTATTTATTCATTGTTATGTGTAGTTTATAAATATGTTTTAAAGAAATCCATCTGAACTCTTACTGTATTGTATGTTTTGATAACTTGTACCTCACCCCTGGCAACATCATTATTGTAATATATTATGAAACAATTACCCAGAAGTATAAGAATACATAAACTACATTCTGTAAATCATGTAGGTGGCATGTGAGCAATTAACTTGATTAAATTAAAATATACAATAGCAATTAAGTAACAGTAACAATGATGCATGAAGGCATTGTTTACCATCCTGAACTGTATAAAGTATATGAAAACTGGCATTTATATTCAATTATAATTTAAGAAGATACTTCCACTATTTTTAATTTAGACACAAGACTATGTATCACTACTGAATGCAGTTAACATCCCCCACCATGCTCAGACACATACATGAATACATTTCCATTTAAAGTACATTTACTTATTAAATCTTAGTGCCACAATTGTTAACACATTTTTTTAATGAACATAGTCCTTTTCATCTGTTCATCATAGCATGGAATAACATCAAATAAGTGATGTTACAAAACAATTTTAAGAACGTTGGTATCAGAATCATTATAAGTTAATCAGTCCAATGACTTGACATTTAATTAACCTTTTTATTTCCTTTAATTTATGCCGCTTTACTACACATCACTTTAGTAATGACTTTTTATGCTCAAGAGACACTTTTTTTTTCCCTGAAACAGAAGTTTTGCCTATTAGATAGTTTCAACGAATTGCTTTTCTTCAAATTAAATTAATCAAATTAAATTGTTGCAAAATTTGTCAAATTTTGTCTGAAATGTATAGCCCTTGGCAATTATTAATTTCCTTTACTCCAACTAGAATTGTCCTTTGTTATTTTATTTGTTCAGCTTCAATGAAGGCAGCTCCACATTAACTTTCATGTCTACAATGTCTTGCCATTTCACAGCTGTTTGAATTTTAATAAGTTAACAGTACTCTTAGGGAATTCTCCTGGAATGCACTTGCTCAGTATTTATAAGATGTAATACTCATGGTCACACTTATCAAAGAGAAGAGTTAACCTCCGTGTCTTAACATTAGGAATCTAAAATGTATTGATGGTCATGCACCAGACAGAGTATATCATTAACATATGAATGTTTTTAAGTTTTTATAAAATAAAATAAAGTCTGAAATATCAACCAATACAGATACTCATATCCAAAACATATACAAAAACATATATACACATATTGTTAAACATCCTAAAATATGACAACTAAGAAATTAAAAATCAATTAGCAAACGATTGATTTCTATGAACAAATTAGTAACATTCTCTAAGGAATATATGGATCTTGTTTTGTGAACTCACTGCTGCACATTTTTCTAATAAAACATTATCCCTTTGTAGGTATCACACCTGTGCCTACACTGGGCATTGTGTCATTCTGTATTGTAGTGAAGTTATCGGTTTGTCACTTTTGCCATATTATAATAATTTCAGTTTATTTATCTTGGTTACTCTCTTACATTTATTAATTTGTGTTTTTTAGGTTTACTATGACTATGTGTTTAGGATAATTATATTGCAGAAAAACAAAGTCTTAATAAAATTGTCTCCCTTCAGGCGTTACTTAACATTGAAGAATGAATAATACTGTGTGATGTTTAAAAAGAATGTGTAACGTTCGGAGATAAGTAGATTGAGAAGATTAGGTTTTGATTCCAACAAACATTTTGCTGTTCATTTTCATTTTCAAATTCTACATTTTGCTTTTTGCAACCACTTGCCAACTCACAACATAAACAAATAGTCATGTTCACACTGAATGTCATTCCAATGTATTCTATCACAGTTTACAAACTTGAGTGTTTCTCAGTTGGGTTCTATCAACTCTCATACTATTGCCTGAAGTTAGCCCCATAGGCCACACCCTACAGGGAAGGATTCCCGCAAAGCACTGTTGACTGAATATTATGCAAATTACTATTTTTTTTAAGTACTGGCCACAGCATCATTGAGACTGCTTTCTTTGATGATAGCATTCTTGATGACCATCACAAATGCCAGGAGATAGATTGATAAAATAATAATTAGTTATTACAGGCCTCAAAATAACTTCAAAAGAAAACACATCTTCAAAAATATTATTCAAAACATTTCAGACTAAGGTGGTGAATGAATGTGTCTCAATTCTCCAAATAAACACTCTAATTCTTACGAACAATAGAGATGTTTCTGGAACAATTGCTGTCAAACAGTAAGGGATCAACATTCTTTCACATCACACTCCTCAAGGCAACATTTTCAAGGTGAATTTAAAAGCTTCATTGCTTGGAGCTCAGTCAGCACAATGGATTGATAGACCTTTCAACACTAAGTTTCTAAAAGGAACTTTCAGGTGGCAAACATGCAAAAATTCAACTAGAAAAGCATACTATATATTATTATTATTATTATTATTATTATTATTATTATTATTATTATTAATAATAATAATAATAATAATAATAATAATAATAATAATGATAATACTGATAATCCTACTACTAATAATAATACAAATATTAAACACAGCATGAAAAATATGTTATTTTGATCATTTTATACATTCTAAGATTGAAGGATTATAGATCCTAGTAGATTAATCACAGCAAATAAAATATTCACTGGTAATAATAGACTACACAGTTACCAAATCAGTGTGTGTGTTTGTGTGTGTGCATTTATGAATTTTATGAAGTGGTATCAATGTATTCTGTGTTAACCATTAATACATTCCTGCATTTATTTATAACAAATGGACTGTAAACACTAAGTCAATACAGTACAAGAGGTGGATGTCAACAAAGTCAAATTTTACATTTGTTTATATATAGTGCAATCAGTAATTAGTTGATTCGATGATGTTTATTTTCCAGTCTAGATATGGATGATTAAGACTTGACATTAGGCTATCATTAAAAAATCCAAATGTTATGCCTTGCCTACCACAGAACATATTCCTTTTTTTTCCAGACAAATCCTCAATCCTGTGCTGTGATATATATATATATATATATATATATCATCACCATCAGCCTATATTGATCCACTGCTGGATGAAGGCCTCCCCGAGTTTCCTCTTGCTTCGATCTACAGCTTCTCTATTCCATGTCACGCCTGCAAAGTTTATGATTTCATCTTCTCGGCTTTTATGTGGTCTTTTTTCATCTCTTGGTATCCATTCAATAGCCTCCTTTGTTCATCTTTGATCTGTTCTTCTTGTAATGTGTCCAGCCCATTGCCATTTGAACATTTGCACTCTTTCAATTATGTCACATATTTTGGTTTGTTCTCAGACCCATTCATTTATTTCTCGAACTCTTCTTGTTATTCCAAGCATACATCTTTCCATCTGTCATCTGCAGTTTTTATAGTAGATATATAGTATATATAGTATAGTATAGTATATATATATGTGTGTGTGTGTGTGTGTGTGTGTGTGTGTATGTCTTTTTTGTCTATAATGTTTTTGCAATTAAGCATTGGGCATTTTACTATAATGACAAAATATATAGTTTATATGATGTGCTCTCTGGTATGTTGGTTTCTTTATGATGAGATATAAAAAGGTTGACAAATTTCAAAAGGAGCAGTGTGACCAAAGGAGTTGGGTAGAACTGGTCTTGGAGGGATTATAAAACTGATGTTCTCCTGCACTATTTGTGACAAGCAAATGTTTACAAGGAAGGCAGACCAGAACGGTTATTGAGCCAGAGAGATGATGATGTTTGACAAAATGCCACACTTTTGATCCTAGGAAGATAAACTAGTAAAGCTTCCCTGTAATGATCTGCTATCCCTTGTATGTTTTATAGTCCTGTAGTAGATTTATACGAAACCTTGACCAAACGAAAACTCCATGAATACACTGCAAATTACAGTTGCAATACTTCAAAGCACTTTCAAGTATTATTTTATTAACCTTAATTTTAAGGTTGAAGACTTGTAATACCATAATTTATTATTTGTGTGGGATTGTAAGGCATTCATTTACTCCACCCCATTATTTTTGGATCATCGGCGATCAAAACTACAAAATATACAGATGCTTGTTTGAAACTAGATACCAGGAGCTTTCAAACAACATTTGACTCATGTCTGTAGGGTCTTCACATTTTAGTTTTTTACTCAGTCAGCCAATTAACCTTTTATAATACAAATGGCCACAAATGTTTCTGTACATTTTTACATTTTACATTTTATTTATGATACATGCATATGGAACAAACTGTCAAGGAGATACACACAAAGGCATTAACAGGAAAATAACAGGAAAAATAGCCTGGAGTGTAAAGGGTTAAGCAGAATCATCACAGACAGTGACAACGTATATGCAGTTGTTTCTAAAAATAACAACTGAAAATGTATTAGGTTCTCCTGGGCAAAAAACAGACAGTTTAATCATAACATGAGGATAATCACAGGGAACTCAACTTGCATGATTGTCAGTCCAAGCCAACATTTCTCATGAGACTCATATGCCCTATTTACAATACAATAACTGTTTGATTTACAAAATGTTTACTCCTAATCAATTGTTTCTCTGAATTCTTACAAAATCCAGCAAGATACTATTATGGGTATACAGGTAGACAACATATGTATGTATGTATGTATGTATGTATGTATGTATGTATGTATGTATGTATTTAATATATTAAATTAAAAGTAGTCTACATTTTTTCTTGAATCTTGTTTGAATATTGAGACAGGGAAGATAATTCTGTATACAACCAACATACTTTAAGTGTATATGACAAATTAACACCAATCAACGAGTAACTAGTTTGCTGATAAACAACAAAAACAAACAAGGAAATTATCAAACAAACAAAATCAATTAAAATTCAATATGGCCTAGACCACTTTCTCATTCAGGACCTCTCTGTAGTGTGTGTTTTGTTCCTGCTGAGATCTTAATTACTTATTGAACCCTTCTTTGAACTACTTTCTGAACTGAATCTTCAGTCTGTCCTTGGGTCAGATGCTTCAGATGTTTTGAACAATAAATTCAGGAAGAAGAAAAAAAAACTATTTTCAATCTGTCCTCATCTTGTTTAATAAATTATTGCTCCACTTTTGCTGTATGAAGAAATTAATGCATGTGCATGTTATGCCTCTATAGTAAGCAAATTCCTAAGCCAAGTTCAAATAATTCAACCAATCCATCAAATGCATATAACCAATACCTTACTTGAAGGCTGCTTTCTGTTTGTATCTTTCCAGACATCATTTCCTTTTGTTATGTAATTTGTAATTTCGTGGGTGGGTGAGAAGTTTGATTTGATTCTGATCTCTGTTTTGCATGGGCCCAGTGTATTACATTCTAGACAACTAGACATTGCAACAGTATCTCTAAATATTGTGAGTTATGAAGCCCAGTATGTGGTACATGATTATTAATCATTTTCAATCCTATCCATCATTTCAAATAGCTGCAGAAATGTACAAAGCTCAAATGAAGCAAATAGTTGAATTAAAGCATTCAATTAGCTAAAATAATTAAGAACTCTGTTGGAGGGAAAATTTAAAGACAAAGTAGTTCCTATGAGCCAGGATTGAGAAGCCCTTCCTAGACTAGTGAAGAGCATTAGATTAATAAAAATAAACTACTGTTTGATTTCTTGAAGCACTGTAACTTTCCTAAACAATTTAATATGGAAAAACAAATTAATGATTGGGAATTACACCTCATCCAATAGTGAGTTTTGAAAAGTTAATCTTTCAAAACTTTATCGAACACAATAAAGGTTGTTTCAATTATAGAACATAATAATTCAATATAGGAGTGACAGAGTCTGCATTATTGTCTGAATATACAGTCCCATAGTGTCAAACAGAGATTTTAATCCAATCCAAATATTTATGAAAAATAACCATCATTAATAAATTCAATGGATGGTATAACTTCAGTCATATAAACAGAATTCCAATGGTATGACTGTAGGGATGGTGTTGACTGGGAAATGTGCTGTGTTGGGTTGGCATTTCGAATACAAAATTATAATTTACTCTACATTGTGGGCTTTGAGATTGCTAATTTTTAGTAATGGCTTCCTTCTTGCCACCCTGCCCCACAGGCTAGTTTTGTGAAGTGTTCTGGATATTGTTGATTAATGTACATTTTCTCCCATTTCTGTAACTCTTTCAAAGTTGACTTTGGCCTCACAGTGGCATCCCTCACAAGTTTCCTCCTTGCTTCGGTGCTCAGTTTGGAAGAACAGCCTGATATAGGTAGTCTCTGGGTGGTACAATGCACCTTCCATTTCTTAATGATAGAGTAGACTTTGCTTACAGGGATTTTCAAAGACTTCAATATGTTTTGTTCCCTTCTCCTGAACTGTACTTTTCAGTGATTTTATCCCTGACTTGCTTTGAGAGCTCCTTTGTCTTCATTGTTGAGTCCTTGCTTGAAATGTATTACCTGACCAAGGAACCTCACAGAGACAGATATTTTTATTCTGAAATCATGAGAACCACTATTATTGCAACACAGAAAGAGGTTATGTAACTAACTGTGTGGCTTGTTAAGGTCATTTTGTGCACCTGAATACACCAAAGGGTTTTGAATACTTATGCAATCTTTTCCATTTTTATATCGTGTTAATTTTCTATGTACTTCTTTCTTATGTTTTTGCTTGCATGTGTGTAGTAGGTTGTGTATAAAACACATTAATTCCTTCTTCAAAGTGTAATGACTACAAGCTTTAAAGAAACATGTAAAAACTGGCAGATGGTCTGATTACTGTGCAAGTGACTGTAAAATGTGATGTCGTGCGAGGCGGGAGATAGCAAGACCGCCCTGAGATGTATTGCACCTACCTCGGTCCTGGGGTAGGTGAATTAACGGGGGAAGCACATGACCTGCTGTTCCCTTTGTGACTGGCTCCCCAACTGATAAAACAGGAAGCTGCCTCTTCCTCATGAGGAGAGGCAGGATGAGAGTCCAGGAGTGGAGTTTGTGAGCAAGAGCAAGAGAAAAGAACAATATTATTACTTATTACAGTATTGCACTTTGCTTTGGATTCATAGAATTTGCTTAGGGACTTGAATTGGATTATTTTCTGTATGTGTTGTTTGTCTTTATTAATATCTGTTTAGAGAGGGACCTCTCTTGTGTATCTGTGTAGTTTAGACTGAACAAAGTTAGGCTTTTAACACTTAGTTATTAATGGACACCAAACAAGCACAATAGGTCGAATGGCCTCCTCTCATTTGTAACTTTCTTATGTTCTTATGTTCTTTTGTTTGTTTTTTGTGTGTCTGTTTATTTTGATCACAGCGCATTGTACAATAAAAGAGCATTTAATTTCACAGTGCCCCGAGTTGTGTTTCCTCATCCTGTCTTTGGGGCACCTCCCTCCCACACACACACACAGTTTCACAATACATACAGTTGGGTCCATAAATATTTGGACAGTGACACAATTGTCATCATTTTGACTCTGTACACCACCACAATTAATTTGTAAGGAAACAATCAAGATGTGCTTGAAGTGTAGACTTTAATCTTTAATTTGAGGGTAATTACATCCAAATTGGGTGAACAAATTCTTCCCTGGTGATGCTCTGCCAGGCCTGTATTGCAGCTGTCTTTAGTTCCTGCTTGTTCTTGGGGTGTTTTTTGAACTAAAACAAAAACAATAGCTAAGACATTAGGTGTGGCCAAATCAGCTATTTGCCAGTGAACACACTGGTGAGCTCAGGAACACCAAAATGCCCAGAAGACCATGGAAAACAACTGTGGTGGATGAAAGAAAAATTATTTATCTGGTGAAGAAAAACCCCTTCACAGCAGTTGGCCAGATCAAGAACACCCTCCAGGAGGTAGGCATATCTGTGTCAAAGTCAACAATCAAGAGAATACTTCACCAGAGCAAAAAACATCTAAAGAAATCTATGGAAAGATGAGACAAATATCAACTTGTACCAGAATGATGGGAAGAGAAGAGTATGGAGAAGGGAAGGAACTGCTCATGATCTGAAGCATACCACCTCATCTGTGAAGCATGGTTGAGGTAGTGTTATGACATGGGCATGTATGGCTGCCAAGGGAACTGGTTCCCTTGTATTTATTGATGATGTGACTGCTGACAAAAGCAGCAGGATGAATTATGAAGTGTTTATGACTATTTTATATGCTCAGATTCCTTCAAATGCTTCAAAACTCATTGGACAGCACTTCAAAGTGCAGATGGACAATGACCCGAAGCAAACTGTGAAAGCAATCCAATACTTTTTTAAGGCAAAGAAGTGTAATGTTCTGCAATGACCAAGTCTTGAATCAAGTCACCTGTCTTGAATCCAACTGGGCATGCATTTCAATTGCAAAACGCCCCAAGAACAAGCAGGAACTAAAGACAGCTGCAGTACAGGCCTGGCAGAGCATCACCAGGGACGAACCCAGCATCTGGTGAGGTCTATGGGTTCTAGACTTCAAATCCATTGTGGTGGCGTACAGAGCCAAAATTATGACAATTGTGTCACTGCCCAAATATTTATGGACCTAACTGTATTTTTTTTTTTTCAGTTACTTTTGTGAAGGAGTAAAGCTGTCACTGTGACTTTGCAATCATTCATCAGAGACCATGCTGAGCTTCAATTCTACTGGATATATTTTCAGTTGTTTTCCTCCTTAAATAAAGCATGGGATGCTTTCATCCAACAAATCAAAGGACAACTAGCCTCCTACTTTTACTATATATACACTCACCTAAAGGATTATTAGGAACACCATACTAATACTGTGTTTGACCCCCTTTCGCCTTCAGAACTGCCTTAATTCTACGTGGCATTGATTCAACAAGGTGCTGAAAGCATTCTTTAGAAATGTTGGCCCATATTGATAGGATAGCATCTTGCAGTTGATGGAGATTTGTGGGATGCACATCCAGGGCACGAAGCTCCCGTTCCACCACATCCCAAAGATGCTCTATTGGGTTGAGATCTGGTGACTGTGGGGGCCAGTTTAGTACAGTGAACTCATTGTCATGTTCAAGAAACCAATTTGAAATGATTCGACCTTTGTGACATGGTGCATTATCCTGCTGGAAGTAGCCATCAGAGGATGGGTACATGGTGGTCATAAAGGGATGGACATGGTCAGAAACAATGCTCAGGTACGCCGTGGCATTTAAACGATGCCCAATTGGCACTAAGGGGCCTAAAGTGTGCCAAGAAAACATCCCCCACACCATTACACCACCACCACCAGCCTGCACAGTGGTAACAAGGCATGATGGATCCATGTTCTCATTCTGTTTACGCCAAATTCTGACTCTACCATCTGAATGTCTCAACAGAAATCGAGACTCATCAGACCAGGCAACATTTTTCCAGTCTTCAACCGTCCAATTTTGGTGAGCTTGTGCAAATTGTAGCATCTTTTTCCTATCTGTAGTGGAGATGAGTGGTACCCGGTGGGGTCTTCTGCTGTTGTAGCCCATCCGCATCAAGGTTGTACGTGTTGTGGCTTCACAAATGCTTTGCTGCATACCTCGGTTGTAACGAGTGGTTATTTCAGTCAAAGTTGCTCTTCTATCAGCTTGAATCAGTCGGCCCATTCTCCTCTGACCTCTAGCATCAACAAGGCATTTTCGCCCACAGGACTGCCGCATACTGGATGTTTTTCCCTTTTCACACCATTCTTTGTAAACCCTAGAAATGGTTGTGTGTGAAAATCCCAGTAACTGAGCAGATTGTGAAATACTCAGACCGGCCCGTCTGGCACCAACAACCATGCCACGCTCAAAATTGCTTAAATCACCTTTCTTTCCCATTCAGACATTCAGTTTGGAGTTCAGGAGATTGTCTTGACCAGGACCACACCCCTAAATGCATTGAAGCAACTGCCATAATCAGTGTACAGTGTATTTAAAACATAAAAAAGAAACATACAGACATAGCAGAATAGTAACTACCGATATCAATCATTGTAACACAATCATACCCAGATTACCAAAGGTATCAGCAAGCCATCCCCAGAGGGTTTTTCCTCTGGAGGACTGATGTATCTTTGTAGTTGCTTTCCTAATATGCTCTATAAGATTATCAATGTGTTCAGAGTTATCTGGTATGTAAGTACAGCATTCCTGCCCTATAATGGCACATGTCCCTCCTTGTGCTGCTAGCAAGAAATCTAGAGCTAGCCTGTTCTGGAGGGCAACAGTTCGCATAGCCACTATTTCAGTTGTTAAATTGCTGAGAACTTCAGTTGTAGAAATACTTAATGTTTCTAATATACCAGCTACTAATCTGATTTCCTTTATTGCTCTTCCGACTCCATACATAGGAAATAGTATGGAAGCAAACCTGTCTCCTTCCCCTATCTCACGTTTAGGGTGAGTAAATTGTTCTATATCTGGAAGGTATTTATCTTCAGTGTGGCACAAAGCTGGCACAACAAATCCAAAATAACAAGAACCTGTGAACTTACAAGGAAGTTCCCAATATGCCCGCATGCCGCATATCCAATAAGTCCCATTCCATGGAGCGTAAAATCGACAAGTCTGATACCTAAAGTCAAGACCATCGATAGCCACAGTGTGATTACAAGTACTATTACCTATAAATTGGGATTGTATGGTTTGGTTATAGTATGAAACACACACAGATCCTTTGTTACTGTGAGCCAAATCAATATATGGCATTTTAAAATCTCTTCTATTCTGATCCATCTTCGGTCTAAAGTACCATTCTCCTGTGATGCCTAAGGCATAATCATATGCATACCGTACATTAGAGGCAACTCTAAGTTGTGAATAATCAGAAAATACTGGAATTGGAATGGGGATCATTGGAACCCCTTTCTTAGTGTCATGTGGAATGTGGGAACAAACCCAACATTTTGTTTTATTAAGGGCATTTGCATAGGTGCGTGTCATTTGGATAAATTTGTTATCTGTCCATGATTCAACTAAGGACAGGCAGATCAGTCCAAATACTGTAGTGTACACAGTCGTCTTCATGCTGGATTATCTCTTAGTACCTGTAGGGGGACAAAACCTTTACCAGTTAGGGGAATGTCTCTCAAAATTCAGGAAATCTGCAACTGTTGCTTTCCTAGGAATGAGAAAAGATAAAGGTTTAGTACACAGTTCTCCTGGATTATAATTTTTACTTGTGACCAATGTTTCCATCTAGTACCCCCCTCCTGTCCGTCAATACAGACCGAAGTGTCTGTAGAAAGAAGGACATTATGCGGTCCTGTCCATTTGGGCCTGAGCCCTGGTCTGCTTGGGATTATTTTACACATTACTTGTGAACCAACCTCAGGAAATGTTGTTGGCATTTCCTCTTCGAGTTCCAAGTCTCTGAGGGACTGGAGATCACGTGCTTGTGATCTAAGTTTTTTTAAGTGTGTACATAGCTGTGCCACATACTGTTTAAGATAGTCTTTGAATGGAGCACTGGGATCAATGGGACCCCAGATGCCAGCAGGGAGTTGCATAGCTCTCCCTGTCATTAACTCATATGGAGAAAGCTGAGTACTCCGATTAGGTGACGCTCTAAGTTTATACAGCACAGCGGGGAGCACTACTGTCCATCCCTTGCCTGTAGTTAACAGGGCTTTTGCCAAACTTTCCTTCAATGTCTGGTTAGTGCACTCCACTAAGCCTGAACTCTGAGGGTGATAAGGTATATGAAATCGTTGTTTTACCCCTAGCAGTAAACATGCTTCCTTCATTACCTTACCGGTGAAATGAGTCCCTTGATCTGAGTCCATTTGACGGGGCACACCCCATCGAGAAATAACCTCAGTTGCTAAGACTCGTGCTGCAGTGGTGGCAGAGCAGAGCATTTTGTGAAATGGTCAATTATTACCAAGCAATAGGATTTCCCATGACATTTTGTCAGGGGTCCTGTAAAGTCAATTTGAATATTTTCCCACGGACCTCGAGGCCGGGGCTGGTGTGATTTAGTGACTTGGGTTTAGGGTACCTGGGTTTACTTGTGCGCAAGGAATACACTGTTGACACCACTTCGCAGTGTCCCTGCCTATGCCAGGCCACCACCAGTGTTCACGCAATTGAGTTAACATGGCCTAGCGACCTGTGTGAGCTGGGCCATGGTACTGGTCCAGAAGCGTTGACCTAATACACTGGGGTGCTAATACACATTGTAAGTTAGGACTTTGCCACAAACCGTCTGAGTGTACTGCACCTCCCTTAACCCACTCTTGTACTTCATTCTCCTCACAGTCTTTCTGTAGCTGTGCGAGGTCAGTAGTTTCTGGTTCTAGGATAGTCACAAGTTTACTAGAGCAGGGGAATCCTGCTAACGTCACATGACTGCCTGTCTCTGCTGCCTTTTTCGCAGCTAGGTCTGCAAAGTGATTCCCACGGCTGCGCGGGGATCCATCATCAGAAAGACTCTGATGAGCTTTCACTTTAACTACTGCTACCTTTTCTGGAAGGTGTGCTGCCTCAGCTAGGGCTATAACATACTCATAATTTTTGATTACTTCGCCTGCTGTTGTTATAAACCCTCTACGTTCCCAGGTTGCCATATAGTCATGTACTACTCCAAATGCATAGCGACTGTCAGTGAAAATATTAACTTTAATGTCTTTCGCTATTTTTAATGACTCAGTCAATGCCATGAGTTCTGCCACTTGGGCTGAACAGTGTCCTGGCAGGGATCCAGATTTTACGACCGTGCTATCATCCAATACCACCGCCCACCCAGTGTGGGGGATTCCATCTATTATTTTCCTGGATCCATCAACATATAGTTCCAAGTCAGGGTCTGTGAGGGGGCTTTCTAGGAAGCGACTGTGGTCCTTCTGGAGCACCAGCTCAGAGCATGTATGCTCTTCTCCCCCCATTAACATCCCATCTGCTGGGTTTACTCATGTGTCTTTTATTATTTGTATGGATTTATCTCTGGGGAGCAAAACAGCTTCCCATCTAGCTCGTCTACTATCGGAGACTGAACGCAATTTGCCGGTGTGTAATAATTCAACTAACATGTGTCCTGTATGCAGAATCAACTGTGTGTTCATTACAATCGGCTCGCATGCCTGCACTGTCTACTGCTGCCATACAGCGATGCATGCCTGCTGCTACCGTAGGTTGCTTTGTGGAGTAATAGGCGACGAGACGTTGCCTATCCCCATGTTCCTGTGTCAGAACTGCTGTATAATAGATCCCATCTTGGGAACAGTAGAGGTGAAATGGTTTAGTATGATCTGGTAACCCGAGGGCGGGGGCATTGCTGAGAGCCTGTTTTATTACACGATAGGCTATTTCCTGTTCATGTCCCCAGTCTATGGGGTCCAAGGGAGCCGGGCTTCCTTTGATTAACGCCTGTATCGGACCTGTGGCTTGTGTGAAATTAGGGATGAAATTGCGGCAATAATTAAGGAGTCCCATAACTTTACGCACAGCCCTAACATTATGTGGTTTTGGCATATTTAGAATGGCTTCTTGCCTATTAAGCGTCATAGATTTTTGTCCTTGTGAAATGTTGTGTCCGAGATATTGAACCTTAGTTAGGCCTATTTGTGCTTTCTTAGGGCTTGCTTCAAATCCTGCCTTTTGTAAGACACCGAGCACTGTAATTAATGCGCCTAAGTGTGCGGTCTCATCAGGAGACGCAATCAAAAGATCATCCACATACTGGATGATTAAACTATTCCAGGGTGTCAGATCCATTCCTTCTAAAGTCTTGGCCATTGCCTGGTGAAAGAGTGTCGGGCTGTTGTGAAATCCCTGTGGCACTCTAGTCCATGTGTACTGTTTGTCGCATACAGTAAACGCAAATGTATCTTGGGAATCAGAGTGGAGTGGCAGGCTCCAAAATCCATTGCTAATATCCAGGACCGTAAAAATAGAGTGTTCGGGTTTCAAATCGTTTAATATAGTGTTGGGATTGGCTACAATCGGGTGTAATCGGGGTGTAACTTTATTCAAATGTGTGTAATCAATTGTAAGTCGCCATGAGCCGTCTGGTTTTGCCACTGGCCAGATTGGAGAATTAGTGGTTGAATGTGTTTCGCGTATTATTCCTTCATTTTGCAATGTTTGAATAATTGTCTGAACTGCCGTAAAAGCTTCTGGTTTAATAGGATACTGTTTATGTGCTTTGTGTACTGGACCTGGGATAACTATAGGTTCAATTTGTGCCAGACCACAATCTTGTTTATGTGTTGCCCAAACATCAGTAAATATTAAACAATATCAGCATTCCCTGGCACATATAAAAGTAATATACATGTAACATATTTTCTCCTTTACATGGCTTTTGTGGCATTATTATAAAGAAAAACTGGTGAATACTGGTGAATGATATGTGTGTGTGATACTAATCCTCATATACATTTATATTCAATCATGTTTGGTCAGTTAAATTAAATAGGTCTAACTATGCATTATTTAATTATTTAATTTAAGATTTTAGTAACACTTTACAATATTGGACACCCATTCTAAATGAAATAATGTATGAATCCTGCAGGAGTAACATATGAATGTTTTATGCACTTCCATTGAGTTATTATCACATGTGTAAGCCCTAACCCCAAACCTTATCTGTAATTGCATCCCTAACCCTGACCCCTAACCTTGATATGCATGTGATTACAGCCTGTAGTGCAATTAATTAAAAATTGGTGTCAATTATTTTTAAGAGTGACCAAGATTTATTTTATGAAGGAAGCAAAGTAGAAAGATATTGAAAGATTTCCTTTAATTAATTGTTAAAGAAAACCTCTCATGATGATGACTTGAAGTGGAAAACCAATATTAAAGCATTATAATCCAGAATGCAGCTTTTCGAATTACCTTTATCATCAGTTCCTTGTTGTTATTTATATTACAAATAAAACAATCTGGATGATAATCAAGGGTTAAGACTACAAGAAATGGATAGGATTAGTAGCATTGTAACAGAAGAAATTGATAGAAATTAATCGATTATTTTCTTCATTACAGAAACAGCAGGTCTTGATTCAAATATAATGTTTTGCACAGCCCTGGACTTCTATGACTAATTTGGGAGAAAAGCTCTTCATTAACTGTGAAAGGTTTTGATTATGAATCCTTCAAGAAATATCTTTAATTTTAGTGAATCCAGACTGTCAGCTTCACCCAGAAGAAAAAAGAAAATCTAAAAGGAAAGGAATAACTTTTTGAAGAAACTAAACCAAGTAATATGTCTTTATGAAGTGGTGTGTTTATTAAAAGGCGGCATCTGCAACAAATCTTATTTTAGCAGCAGTACACATCACTGTATAATCACAAAAAACACTTTTATTTTTTCCTGAAACTAACCATACAAGTTTGGAACTTGATACAAAACTAGGTTTCTAAAGTTGTACATTCAATTAATGTCAAAACAAGGTAAAACAAAATGTAAAATAATCAAATGTCCTTTGTTGAGATAAAAAAAAAGAAAAAAAAAGTTGTCTTTGCCATCCTTTCTATCGTTACACAAGCACAAATGTGACATTTATTTTGTGATGTCTATAAATGATGATTATGCCGTTATACCTTTTTGTTAATGTATTGTAGGTATTAAATGATGCAAACTTTAAGTGAGGTACTGCAAAACACTCTATAGCCGCTTTACACAGACTTTGTAGATGTCTGTTATGGGCTTATACATAGTCATTCATGTATTGCAGATATGAAGAGTTGCACACATTAGATGGGGTACTGCAAAACACAATAGCTGGTTTAGATATAGACTATAGATGTCTACTAAGACATACAAATATTCTATAACTGCCTTATTGAAACTGTATAGATCTATTAGGACATATGTGTTTAGTAGTACATTACTTTAAGCACCAGAATTATTTCAGACCACCTTAAATCCAACGTAGTCTTGTTCCAACCTTCACCCTCATGTTCGTACAGCACCTCCCAGCAGACAGAGGATCAGGGCAGTAATAGTATCCAGTCACAATCACGTTCTTTCTATGCCATACTGGTAGCTGAATAAAGTCATGCAGATATGAATGAATCTAATGGAGTCATGCTGTCTGCCTGCACCTCCTCCAGCTCACCACCAGATGTCACCCTTCTCCTCTCATGTCATTATTCCATTATCCCTAGCACCTGTTCTTGATTTCCCTCACTCAAACTCCCAGTGTATTTAAGCCCAGCTGAAACCCCCGGATCAATGTGAAGTCATTGTTTGCTCTAGAATCAGTTTCCAAGCCTTTCCTAGTTCCTCGCTCTTTCAATTTTGACCCTTGCTTCCCCTTGGCCACTGTTCTTTGGATTTCCGTATTGTCTTGCTTTCTGGATCCTTGACCTTTTGCTTGCTGTGGCGTGATGTTAGGACGGCATGAAGCAATGTTAAAGGAGATTGCTACTACCCTAAATCAGCTTGTGTTGCAATCCCGTCCATCTCCTGTTTCACCTCCAGCAGTCCCCAGCGCCAGAAGCAAGAGCGGTTCACCTCGCAGTCCCAGACAAATATGACAGCTCCCAGGATCGATGCAAAGGCTTTCTCCTCCAATGCTGTTGGTACTTCTCGCATTTGCCTGCTACCTTCCCTACTGAAGAGTCGAAAATTGCCTTTGATCACCCTCCTTACTGGGAAGGCTCTGCAATGGGCATCAGCTGTCTGGAACCAGAAGGGAGAGATCACCCGGTCCTTGACGGCTTTTCTTGCACACTTCAAGGAGGTATTCCATCATCCGGCAGGAAGGAGTGTCAGCTACAGACTACGCCTTAAAATTTCATATTCTTGCAGCCAGCAGTGGATGGGAAGAGCCAGCATTGATCACGGCTTTTCGACAGGGACTACATTCCACTCTACAAACAGAACTTGCCTGTAGAGATGAAAATCTCGGCTTGGAATAGTTAATTCAACTCGCTGTCGGCTTGGATAACCTCCTTAAAACGAGAAGAAAAACATCTACTTCGGAGTCTCTTCATCTTCGTTCTACAGCAGCTCATTCACTCACCTCTCAGTCTGGACCCGAACCTATGGAACTCGGCTGAACCTGCTTATCATCCGAAGAAAGACAGAGAAGACTTCAACAAAGACTCTGCATGTACTGCGGTCAGCCTGGTCATTTTCGAGGGTCCTGTCCTGTCTGTTCCAACACACTCCCAGACGATCCAGTGAAGAACGTGAGTACAAGACAATGCCCTCCAGTTTCCTCGGATAAATGTTGTATTTATGTAACACTTCGACTACATTCTGGTGACACTTTCATTTCTGCTCTAATAGACTAGGGGTCGGCCGGCAACTTCATTGACCAAGCAACAGTAACCAGACTAAAAATCCCTCTTCTGTCATGCGATCCTCCACTCCGAGTCCGAGCCGTCAATAACCAGCTGATTGGTTCAGGTCAGATCTCTCAGAAAACTATTCCAGTAACCCTTCAAGTCGGACTCCTACACACAGAACAGCTCCCCCTCCTGGTCATCGAGTCCCTAGGAGTGGATATTATTCTTGGACTTCCATGACTCCTCCACCGTAATCCTAAAATCTCCTGGACGGAGGGAGAAATCCTCTCCTGTTGCCCTGACTGTTTTGCTCACTGCCTGTCTTTTCCCTGCAGAGCCACCCACATAGAAAGTCCACTGCTTTCCACCCCCGTAGAGGTTCCGTCAGAGCCAGGCAGCATATTTCAGCAAATCCCAGACCTCTTGTCTACCTCCACATCACCCATGGGATTGCGCCATTGATCTGCTGTCAGGTACCACACCTCCTCGAGGGCGCATATACCCTCTTTCTCTTCCAGGCCATAGAGGATTATGTGAAGGAAGCTTTGGAGCTGGGCATCATTCGACCATCCACATCACCTGCAGCAGCCAGCTTCTTTTTTGTGGCCAAGAAAGATGGAGGACTTCGACCCTGTATTGATTACAGGGGTCTTAATGCCATAACTGTCAAATATCGATATCCTTTGCCCTTGGTACCCGCAGCTCTGGAACAAGTTCGAGGAGCCCGATACTTTATGAAGCTGGATCTGCACAGCGGTTATAACCTGATACGAATCCGAGAGGGCGAAGAGTGGAAGACGGTGTTCATCACTCAGAATGGACACTACGAGTACCTGGTGATGCCCATCAGACTGGTAAATGCCCCATCGGTATTTCAAGCCTTCATCAACGAGGTACTGCACCCTTTTCTAAATCGCTTTGTTATTGATATATATAGACGACATATTAATTTATTCAGCCACCTTCTCCGAGCACATCTCTCATGTCCGCACTGTTCTCCAATGTCTACTCGACAATGAATTGTATGTTAAGGGTGAAAAATGCGAATTCCACAGGCAATGTATCGCCTTTTTGGGATACATCATTGATGATACAGGAGTTCACATGAATTTCTATTGGCGCTTTAGAAGCCTTTTCTCACCTCAAAACGGCTTTCACCTTGGCTCCTATCCTAAAACATCCTGACCCCTCTCTACCTTTTGTGGTGGAAGTGGATGCATCAGAAGCTGGAGTAGGCACAGTGCTGTCCCAACATCACGGTCTGCCCCCCAAACTTTATCCATGCACCTTTTCTTTTCACGAAAACTCTCCTCCGCGGAAAGGAATTATGATATCGGAAACCGGGAGCTCCTAGCAATCAAATTGGCACTGGAAGAATGGAGGCACTGGTTGGAGGGCTCTACACATCCCTTTCTCGTTCTCATTGACCACCGTAATTTGGAATATATTCAATCGGCAAAGCGTCTCAACCCACGTCAGGTTAGATGGGCTTTGTTCTTTACAAGGTTTCAGTTTTATCTTACCTATCAACCCGGATCCAAGAATACTAAAGCGGACGCTCTCTCCCGACAGTTTGACAGTCACTCCATTCCTTTCTCCATAGAACCCATCCTTCCATCTAACTACATAGTGGCTCCTATTTTCGTTTCTACGGCCTACCAGAGGACATAGTGTCAGACAGGTGTCAGTCTTTCTTCAGGCTATCATCCGCAAACCAACGGCCAGACTGAACACCTCAACCAGGAGATCGGCTGTTTCCTCCACACCTATTATAGCCGGGACCAACAGGACTGGAGTACATATCTCCAATATGCCCAACGCCCTTTTGTCAGTTCCTCTACAGGTCTCACCCCATTCCAGTGTGTCCTAAGATATCAACCACCTCTGTTCCCCAGGACTGGAGGCCATACAGATGTTCCAGCTGTCGATGATTGGTATCGCCGCTGCGACGCAGTCTGGCAGATGGCGCATGTAAGGCTGCAAAGAGCAGAAGACACAGGCAGATTGCCATAGACGTCAGACGCAGCAATATCAACCTGGTCAAAAGGTATGGCTCTCGACCCGAAATATCCGTCTCAAACTACCGTCCCGCAAGTTAAGCCCACGGTATATTGGTCCCTACACTATTCTGCGACAAATCAATCCAGTGACATATCGCCTTCAATTGCCTGCGCACTTCCGTATCTCTCCCTCCTTTCGTGTCTCTCTCCTCAAATCCGTCATAGCTGATCCCATTCATCCTTCTGCCGCTGATGCCACCACTGATACCAGTCCTCCTCCTCCCATAGACCTTGAGGATGGTCCCGCTTATGCCGTCCAGTCCCTGCTCAGATCTCACCGTGTCAGAGGGTGATTACAATATCTCGTGGACTGGGAGGGCTACGGTCCGGAAGAACGCTCCTGGGTACCTGCTGCGGATATTCTTGACCCTGCCCTGATTGATGACTTCCATCGAGACCACCCTACAGACCCTGCTCCTCGGCCCCGTGGCCGTCCTCGCCGTTGGTGATTTGAGGTCGTCCTGGGACAACTGTCGGTGGGGGGGGGGGGGGTGAACTGTCATGCTGTCTGTCTGCACCTCCTCCATCTCACCACCAGATGTCACCCTTCTCCTCTCATGTCATTATTCCATTATCCCTAGCACCTGTTCTTGATTTCCCTCACTCAAACTCCCAGTGTTTTTAAGCCCAGATGAAACCCCTGATCAACGTGAAGTCATTGTTTGCTCTAGCATCAGTTTCCAAGCCTTTCCTATTTCCTCGCTCTTTCGTGTTTGACCCTTGCTTCCCCTTGACCACTGTTCTTCGGCTTTCCGTATTGTCTTGCTTCCTGGATTCTTGACCTTTTGCTTGCTTTACCTCGACTACATTTCTGGATTACCTGCATTGCCCTGTTTGCCTGTCATTCAACCTCTGCCTGTTCTCCTGACCATGTTTTTGGAACTGTCTCTGCTACTCCTGTTTACCGGCCCCGACCTCCCTGCCTGGATAGAAATCGCTCCGTTCGCCTGGTCAGTGCACCATGACCGACCTGACGAATGGAGTATCATTTCAGCACTGGGTTAAAATAAAACAATGTTCAATTCAATTTATAGTACAATACAAGTATTTGATAAATCAAATATTTATTGGGAATTAATTGGTTAAAGTGTTTATTGCTTACATTTACATAGCGTTAATTATGAGTTAATTATAATGGTTTAAAAAGTGATAGTTAAATCCTTAGTAATGTGCTTTATAAAGTAGAAATAATGGCATTAATAAGGTATCTATTCATGATTTTAAGTTATTTGTTTTTTCTTCATAAATTAGTTCTTCCTGATCAGTTATGGCTTCATAAAGCAGTTATGCGGGGACCTTATTATAAAGTATTACCGATGTGATTAACATCAGAACTCAGATTAAATGAATGACATATTCATGTGTTAATCCTGTGGTATTCATTTATTAATTCAAGAGGCGTCACACCACCTTATTTTAAAGTGTGACCAAAATATCTTGAGAGAAGAATGGATAGACCATCCGCAGTTGCATAATTTGTTGAAAATGTCCCATCAAATTGACAATCCTTGTCATCTGAAATTAAATTCAAATGAAACAGACACATCTTTATTTTGTAGAGGAAAAAACACAGAATGAGCCTTGGGATGTTTAACATACACCTGTGTAGTCACATACAATGGCTAACTCATAAGATATTGATTGATGGCTTTCTACACCATTACCCTGCCTTGCCAGCTGTTGCATTGTATGACAGCCAGCCTAGTTCATATTTCCCCATTGATAAACCTCAACACAAATCCAAGACTTGTCTATAAAACAAGTCATCACTCAGGGGTGTAAAGTAATGAAGTACAAATACTTTGTTCCTGTACTTAAGTAGGTTTCTCGAGTATTTGTACTTTACTTAAGTATATTGTCATGTGAGACGCCAGGACACAGTGGGTTCCAGTTCGAACACTTTATTGGTAAAACAAAAACAGAGTGCAACAGTCAGTCCACAGAGTAACTCAATCGGCCATTCACTCATTCTAATAAACAACTCCCTTCCGGCTACATAAGCTACAGTGCATAACCAGTCGATCACCGATAGATTAGACATCACAACATCTCCCCTTTTCCTGAGAGAAAATCAAAATAAGTAATATCCTTACTACTCATACAAAATTATTCCTGTGGACTGTTTCATCTCAATACAAAACTTGTTTGTTTAACCTTTAAACATTTTATTTTCCTTTTCACACATTTTTTTTTTACACT